>NW_024749346.1:0-17876 GCF_018991925.1 Homarus americanus
CCTCTGGCTGCTCCCAGTGCACCTTGGTGCTGCCAGGTGCCTCGGCACTCCTGTGCAACTCAGGCACTCCCAGGTACACCTCTGACTCCCAGGTACTCCTGTGCTCCTGGTACACCCATGGCACTGCCGGTGCCTCAGACACTCATGTACACCTCAGACTTTCCCAGGAACACCTCTGACACTCCCAGGTACTCCACTGGCCTCCTGGTACACATCTGAGCCTCCCAGGTGCTCCTCTAGCATGCCAGGTAACATCAGGTCTCCCAGGTACACCTCTGACGTTCTGTGGTGCACCTCCGACACTCCCAGGTGCACCTCAGACACTCCAGGTACCTTCTCACCGCCTGTTCACTCCGACACTCCCAGTTACACCATGACATTCCCAGGTACACCTGGCATCAGGTACACCTCAGGCACTATCAGGGTGCACCTCTGGCTTTTCGTGGGCTACTCTTTACACTCCCTGGTACACCTCTGACACTCCCAGGTTCTTGGCCTCCCAGTTGCACCTCCTACACTTCGTGGTTCTCCCCTGCCTCCCAGGTACACCTCTGTTGCTCCGAGTACACCTCTGATGCTCCCAGGTGCCTCTGACACTACCAGGTACCCCTCTGACACTCCCAGGTGCTCCTCTGACACTCCTGGAACACACCTGACTCTCCTTAGGTGCACCTCATGCACTCCCAGGTACCTCTGGCTCCCAGGTACCTCTGACACTCCCAGGTGCACCTCTGACCTCCCAGTTGCCTCTGACATCCAGGTACACCTCCCCGCTCCCAGGTACACCTGTGATGCTCTCTGTGTTCGTCTGGCCTCCCAGGTACACCTCTGACACTCCCAGGTACACCCCAGGTCTCCCAGATGCATCTCCGGCCTCCCAGGTACTCCTCTGACACTGCAGGTACTCCCCTGACCTCCCAGGTACACCTCCCGACACTCCCAGGTACACCTCTGATGCTCCCAGGTACACCTCAGGCCTCCCAGGTACCTCTCTGCCTCCCAGGTACATCTCAGGCTTGCTCCAGGTACACCTCCAGACACCCACAGTACCTCAGACCTCCTGTAACACCTCTGACACTCCCAGGTACAACGCTGACACTGCCAGGTGCACCTCTGACACTCCATGTGCACCTCCGGCGCTCCCAGGTGCACCTCTGAGCTCCCAGGTGCTCACTCACCTCCCTGTTACACCCTGGCCTCCCAGGTACCTCCCTGACCTCCCAGGTACACCTCTGACACTCCCAGGTACACCTCTGACACTCCCAGTACCTCAGGCTTGCTCCCAGGTACACCTCCCAGTACTCATATTTTCCCAGTTTGCCACTGGCTCTCCCAGGTACCTCTGGCACTCCCAGGTACCTCTGGCTTGCTCTCAGGGACACCTCCGGCCTCCCAGTCCACCTTTGCCTCCAGGTGCACCTCTGGCCTCCCAGGTACCTTCTCCTACCCCAGTTACACCTCCGGCACTCCCAGTTACACCCCACATTCCCAGGTACACCTGGCCTCCCAGGTGCACCTCCAGGTCTAGTATCAGGTACCCCTCTGACACTCCTAGTTACTCCTCTGGCCTCCTGGTACAGCCTCAGCCTCCCAGGTTACTCTTGGCCTCCCAGTTACACCTCCGTACCTTCCTGGTTCTCCTAACCTCCCAGGTACCTCCTGACCTCCGGTACACCTCCTGATCTCCCAGTGACACCTCTGGCTTCCAGGTACACCTCTGGCTCTCCCCAGGTCTCCTCTGACACTCCTGGAACACCTGACACTCCTAGGTACACCTCCTTACACTCCCAGGTTCCTCTGACACTCCAGTTGCCTCCCCCTCTGTCTCCCAGGTACTCCTCCCTAGTGCTACTCTCCCGTGCACTCTCCCTGGTGCCCACCTGTGGCTCCTGGCTCCCGGCTCTCCCATTTACACCTCTGGCCTCCCAGGTACACCTCTGACATCTCAGGTGACACCTCCGACCTCAGGTGCACCTTTGACCTCCCAGGTACACCTCTGGCCTCCCAGGTACACCTCTGACCTCCCAGGTACCTCTGGTGCTCATGTATGCCTCTGGCCTCCCAGGTACACCTCTGGCACTCCCAGGTACACCCCTGGCCTCCCAGATACACTCCTGACACTCCCAGGTACTCTCTAACACTGCCAGGTACATCTGATCTCCAGTTACACCTCTGACATTCCTGGTACACCTCTGACACTCCCGGTACACCTCGAGACTCCCAGGTACCTTCTCACACTCCCAGTTACACCTCCGACACTCAGTTACCCTGACATTCCCAGGTGCACCTGGCACTCGGTGCACCTCAGGCACTGTCAGGTACACCTCTGACCTCTAGGTACTCTCTGACACTCCCTGGTACACCTCTGACCTCCCAAATTTGGTGCACACTCCCAGTTACACCTCTACACCTTCCTGGTTCTCCTGGCTCCCAAGTACACCTCTGACACTCCCAGTACACCTCTGATCTCCCAAGTACACCTCTGACACTGGTACACCTCCCGACACTCCCAGGTACTCCTCTGACACTCCTGGAACACTCCCACTCCCTAGGTACCCTCCTACACTCCCAGGTACACTCAGGCACTCCCAGGTACACCTCTGACTCCAGGTACCTCTGACCTCCCAGGTACACCTCTGACACTCCAGGTACTCCTCCGAAGCACTCCCAGGTCACCTGTGATACTCACATGTCCGTCTGACCTCCCAGGTACACCTCTGACACTCCCAGGTACACCCCAGATGCTCCCAGATACACCTCCTGACTTGCTCCCAGGTACTCTCTGCTGCTGGTGCCCTGACACTCCCAGGTACACCTCTGATGCTCCCAGGTACACCTCAGACACTCCCAGGTACCTCTCACACTCCCAGGTACATCTCAGGCACTCCCAGGTACACCTCAGACACCCACAGGTACCTCAGACTCTCCCAGGGCCTCTGACTCCCAGGTCTGCTGCACTGCCAGGTACACCTCAGGCCTCCATGTACACCTCCGACCTCCCAGGTACCTCTGCACTCCCAGGTGCTCACTGACACTCCTGATACACCTGTGGCTCCCAGGTACACTCTGTTGCTCCCAGGTACACCTCTGACCTCCCAGGTACACCTCTGACACTCCCAGGTACACCTCTGACTTGCTCCCAGGTACACCCCAGACACTCCCAGATACACATCTGCCTCCCAGGTACACCCCAGGTCTCCCAGGTACCTCTGGCACTTCCAGGTGCACCTCTGACTTCAGGACACCTCTGACCTCCCAGTTGCTTTGACCTCCCAGGTACACTCTGACCTCCCAGGTACTTCTCACCTCCCAGTTACACCTCCGACACTCCAGTTACCCCTGGCCTCCCAGGTACACCCTGCACTCTTGGTACACCTCTGACATATCATGAGGTTCCTCTGACACTCCCTGTTACCTCTGGCCTCCCAGTCCTCTTGCCCAACCTCCCAGTTACACCTCCTCCTTCCTGGTTCTCCCTGGCCTCCCAGGTACACCTCTGGCCTCCGGGTACCTCTGGTCTCCCAGGTACCTCCCAGCATACAGGTACACCTCTGACACTCCCAGGTGCGCCTCCTGACCTCCCTGGAACACACCTGGCCTCCTGGGTACACCTCTGCCTCCCAGGCACCTCTGAGACTCCCAGGTACACCTCTGCACTTGCCGTGCTCCTCTGGCACTCCTGGTGCCCACCTGACACTCCCAGGTTGCCACTGCTCTCCCAGGTACCTCTGGCACTCCCAGGTACCTCTGACACTCTCAGGGGACACCTCCCCCAGGTCCCTTTGACACTCCCAGGTACCTCTGACACTCCCAGGTACCTCCTGACACTCCCAGGTTCCTCTGATACTCACATGTATGCCTCTGGCACTCCCAGGTACCTCTGACACTCCAGGTACAGAACACTCCCAGATACATCTGACACTCCCAATGCTCCTCTAACACTGCCAGGTACACTCTGACTCTCCCAGGTACACCTCTGACATTCCCAGGTACCTCAGACACTCTTAGGTGCTCTCTGACACTCCATGGTACACCTCTGACACTCCCAGGTACACCCTGACACTCCCAGGTACACCTCCTACACTTCCTCAGTTCTCCTGACATTCCAAGTACCTCAGACACTGCCAGGTAGACCTCAGACTCTCCCAGGTACACCTCAGACACTCCCAGGTACACCTAGACACTCCCAGGTGCACCTCTCACCTCCCAGGTACACCTCCGACACTCCCAGGTACACCTCTGAGCTCCCAGGTGCACCTCTGACACTCCCAGGTACACTGACACTCCCAGGTACACCTCTGACACTCCCAGGTACTCACTGACATTCCCTGGCTCCTCTGACACTCCCAGGTACCGTCCGGCCTCCTAGGTACACCTCTGACACTCTCAGGTACATCTCTGGCCTCCCAGGTACACCTCTGATTGCTGCCAGGTACCTCTGACACTCCCAGGTACACCTCAGACACCCCAGGTACCTCCGATGCTCCCAAGTGCACCTCTGATGCTCCCGGTACACCTCAGACACTCCCAGGTACACCTCAGACACCCCAAGGTACACCTCAGACATTCCCAGGAACAACTCTGGCACTCCCAGGTACACCGCCCAGCACTGCCAGGTACCTCTGACACTCCATGTACACCTCCGACACTCCCAGGTACACCTCTGCCTCCCGTTACTCACTGGCCTCCCTGGTACCCCTGACACTCCCAGGTACAAGTCTGGCTTGCTCCCAGGTACACCTCTGACACTCCTGTGTACACCTCCGACACTCCCAAGTACACCTCAGACACTCCCAGGTACACTTCTCACTCCCAGTTCACCTCCGACCTCCCAGTTACACCCCAACATTCCCCAGGTACACCGCTCCCAGGTACACCTCAGCACTATCAGGTACACCTCCCCAGCACTCTACAGGTGCTCTCCCAGCACTCCTGGTACACCTCCCAGCCTCCCAGGCCTACTGCCCAGCACTCCAGTTACACCTCCTACACTTCCTGGTTCTCCCCTACCTCCCAGGTGCACCTCTGACACTCAGGTACCTCTGCATACTCCAGGTACACCTCTGACACTACCAGGTACCTCTCTGACACTCCCAGGTGCTCCTCTGTGCTCCCTGGAACACACCTTGCTCCTAGGTACCTCATACACTCCTGGGTACCTCAGGCACTCCCAGGATCACCTCTGACACTCCCAGGTACCTCTGACCTCCCAGGTGCCTCTGGCTCTCCCAGGCCTCAGCACTCCCAGGTCACCTGTGATACTCACATGTATCGTCTGACACTCCCAGGTACACCTCTGGCCTCCCAGTACCCAAATACTCCCAGATACACCTCTGGCCTCCCAGGTGCTCCTCTGACACTGCCAGGTACCTGACACTCCCAGGTACACCTGACCTCCCAGGTACCCTCTGATCTCCCAGGTACACCTCGGACCTCCCAGGTACACCTCTCACACTCCCAGGTACATCTCAGACACTCCCAGGTACACTCAGACACCCACAGGTACACCTCAAACACTCCCAGGCACCTCTGACCTCCCAGGTACAACGGACACTGCCAGGTACACCTCTGACACTCATGTGCACCTCCGACACTCCCAGGTACACCTCTGAGCCTCCCAGGTGCTCACTGACTCTCCCTGATACACCCCTGACCTCCCAGGTACACCTCTGACACTCCCAGGTACACCTCCCCAGCCTCCAGGCCTCTGACACTCCCAGGTACACCTCTGATCTCACATGTCCTCCTCTGACACTCCCAGGTACACTTCTCACACTCCCAGTTACACCTCCGGCTTACTCCCAGTTACACCTGACATTCCCAGGTACACCCAACCTCCCAGGTACCTCAGGCACTGTCAGGTACACCTCTGACTCTCCTAGGTACTCCTCTGGCCTCCCTGGTACACCTCTGGCCTCCCAGGCCTGTGCCCAACCTCCCAGTTACACCTCCCTACACTTCCTGGTTCTCCCCTGACACTCCCAGGTACACCTCCGCAGCCTCCAGTACACCTCTGATACTCCAGGTACACCTCTGATATCAGAGTACACCTCTGGCCTCCCAGGTGCTCCTCTGACACTCCTGGAACACACCTGACCTCCTAGGTACACCTCCTTACACTCCTGGTACACCTCAGACACTCCCAGGTACACCTCTGACACTCCCAGGTACCTCTGACACTCCCAGGTACACCTCTGACCTCCCAGGTACACCTCTGATGCTCCCAGGTACCTGTGATGCTCACATGTATCGTCTGACCTCCCAGGTACACCTCTGACCTCTCCAGGTGCACCCCAGACTTGGATACACCTCTGGCCTCCCAGGTGCTCCTCTGCACTGCCAGGTACACCCCAGCCTCCCAGGTACACCCCTGACACTCCCAGGTACACCTCTGATGCTCCCAGGTACCCTCAGACACTCCCAGCAGGTACCTCTCTCACTCCCAGGTACATCTCCGGCACTCCCAGGTACACCTCAGACACCCACAGGTGCACCTCAGACTCTCCCAGGAACACCTCTGCAGCCTCCCAGGTACAGCTGACACTGCCAGGTACACCTCTGACACTCCATGTGCCACCTCCGACCTCCCAGGTACACCTCTGACCTCCCAGGTACTCCACACTGCTCCTGATACTGACACTCCCAGGTACATCTGACACTCCCAGGTACCTCTGACCTCCCAGGTACCTCTGACACTCCCAGGTACACCTCTGACACTCCCAGACACTCCCAGATACACATCTGACCTCCCAGGTACACCACTGACTCTCCCAGGTACACCTCTGGCACTTCCAGGTACACCTCCTGACACTCTCGAGACACCTCCGACCTCCCAGGTCACACCTTTGACACTCCCAGGTACCTCTGGCCTCCCAGGTACACTTCTCACACTCCCAGTTACACCTGACACTCCCAGTTACACCCCTGACACTCCCAGTACACCTAACACTCCAAGTTACTCAGGCACTATCAGTACACCTCCCAGCACTCCTAGAGTGCTCCTCTGACACTCCTGGTACACCTCTGCACTCCCAGGTACTGCCTTGACACTCCCGGTACACCTCCTACACTTCCTGGTTTCTCCTTGAGCCTCCCAGGTACACCTCTGACACTCCGGTACACCTCTGATGCTCCCAGGTACACCTCTGACACTACCAGGTACCTCTGACACTCCCAGGTACGCCTCTGACACTCCTGGAACACACCTGACACTCCTGGGTACACCTCATACACTCCCAGGGCACACCTCTGACCTCCCAGGTACACCTCTGAGCCTCCCAGGTACTCCTCTGACCTCCCTGGCTTGCCTGCCTCCCAGGTACACCACCTGACTCCAGGTACACCTCTGCTCCCAGGTACCTCTGACACTCTCAGGGCACCTCCCCAGGTCCCCCTGGCTCCAGGTACCTCTGGCACTCCCAGGTACTCCTCTGCCTCCCAGGTACCTCTGATACTCACATGTATGCCTCTGACACTCCCAGGTACCTCTGACACTCCCAGGCACCCAGACACTCCCAGATCACATCAGCCTTGAAATGCTCCTCTACTGCTGCCAGGTACACATCTGCCTCCCAGGTACACCTCTGACATTCCCAGGTACACCTCAGACACTCTTAGGTACTCCTCTGACACTCCAGGTACACCTCTGACACTCCCAGGTACACCGCTGACACTCCCAGGTACACCTCCTACACTTCCTGGTTCACCACTGACATTCCCAAGTACACCTCAGACACTGCCAGGTAGACCTCGGCACTCCCAGGTACACCTCAGACACTCCCAGGTACACCTAAAACACTCCCAGGTGCACCTCTCCACACTCCGGTACACCCTCCGGCACTCCCAGGTACACCTCTGACCTCCCAGGTACACCTCTGAGCCTCCCAGGCACCTCTGGCACTCCCAGGTACACCTCTGACACTCCCAGGTACTCACTGACATTCCCTGGTGCTCCTCTGGCACTCCCAGGTACATTCGACACTCTGGGTACACCTCTGACACTCTCAGGTACATCTCTGACACTCCCAGGTACACCTCTGACACTGCCAGGTACCTCCTCTGACACTCCCAGGTACCTCAGACACCCCAGGTACCTCCCGTCTCCCAAGTACACCTCTGATGCTCCCAGGTACCTCAGACTCTCGGTACCTCAGACACCCAGTGCCTCAGACAGGAACAACTCTGACACTCCCAGGTACACCGCTGACACTGCCAGGTACACCTCTGACACTCCATGTACACCTCCGACACTCCCAGGTTGCCTCACCAGTGCTCCCAGGCCTCACTGACCTCCCTGGTTACCTCCCAGGTACAAGTCTGGCCTCCAGGTACACCTCTGACACTCCCTGGTACACCTCCGACCTCCCAAGTACACCTCAGACGCTCTCCCAGGTACCTTCTCACCTCCCAGTTACACCTCCGATGCTCCCAGTTACACCCCTGACATTCCCAGGTACCTGACACTCCAGGTACACCTCAGACACTATCAGGTACACCTCTGACACTCCTAGGTACTCTCTGACACTCCCTGGTACACCTCTGACACTCCCAGGTACGCCTCCCAGTTACACCTCCTACACTTCCTGGTTCTCCCCTGGCTTGCTCCCGTTGCACCTCTGACACTCGGTACACCTCTGATACTCCCAGGTACACCTCTGACACTACCAGGTACACCTCTGACACTCCCAGGTACTCTCTGACACTCCTGGAACACACCTGACACTCCTAGGCACCTCATACACTCACAGGTACACCTCAGACACTCCCAGGATCACCTCCTGACACTCCCCAGGTACACCTCTGACCTCCCAGGTCCCTGGGCACTCCCACCTCTGGCCTCCCAGGTGCACCTGTGATGCTCACATGTATGCGTCAGCTCCCAGGTACACCTCACGCTCGGTACACCCAGATGCTCCGAATACACCTCTGACACTCCCAGGTGCTCCTCTGACACTGCCAGGTACACCTGACACTCCCAGGTACACCCCCAACACTCCCAGGTCACCTCTGATACTCCCAGGTACACCTCAGACACTCCCACCTCCTCCCAGGCATCTGGGCACTCCCAGGTACCTCAGACACCCAGGTACACCTCAGACACTCCCAGGAACACCTCTGACACTCCCAGGTGCAACGCTGACACTGCCAGGTACACCTCTGACACTCCATGTACACCTCCGACACTCCCAGGTACACCTCTGACACTCCCAGGTGCTCCACTGACACTCCCTGATACACCCCTGACACTCCCAGGTACCTCTGACACTCCAGGTACACCTCTGGCCTCCCAGGTACACCTCTGACCTCCCAGGTACACCTCTGATACTCCCATGTGCTCCTCCTGACCCTCCCAGGTACACTTCTCCACACTCCCAGTTACCTCCGACACTCCCAGTTACACCCTGACATTCCCAGGTACACCCCTGACCTCCCAGGTACACCTCGAACACTATCAGGTACCTCTCCCAGCACTCTGAGGTACTCCTCTGACCTCCTGGTACACCTCTGTGCTCCCAGGTACCAACCTTGGCCTCCCAGTTACACCTCCTACACTTCCTGGTTCTCCCCTGGCCTCCCAGGTACCTCTGACATCCCGGGGTACCTCTGATACTCCCAGGTACCTCTCAAGCACTACCAGGTACACCTCTGACACTCCCAGTGCTCCTCTGACTCCTGGAACACACCTGACCTCCTGGGTACCATACCTCCTGGTACACCTCAGACACTCCCAGGTACCCCTCTGACACTCCCAGGTACACCTCTGACGCTCCCAGGTACACCTCTGATGCTCCAGGTACACCTGTGATGCTCACATGTCGTCTGACACTCCCAGGTACACCTCTGACTTGCTCCCAGGTACACCCCAGATACTCCCAGATACACCTCTGACTTGCTCCCAGGTACTCACTCTGACACTGCCAGGTACACCCTGACACTCCCAGGTACACCCTGACGCTCCCAGGTACACCTCTGATACTCCCACCTCAGACACTCCCAGTGCCTCTCCTCCCAGGTACATCTCAGACACTCCCAGGTACCCCAGGCACCCACAGGTACACCTCCAGACTCTCCCAGGCACCTCCTGAGCACTCCCAGGTACAACGCTGACACTGCCAGGTACACCTCTGACACTCCATGTACACCTCCGACACTCCCAGTACACCTCTGACACTCCCAGGCTCACTGGCACTCCCTGATACACCCCCTGACACTCCCAGGTACATCTGACACTCCCAGTGCCTCTGACACTCCCAGGTACACCTCTGACACTCCCAGGTACACCTCTGACACTCCCAGGTACACCAACACTCCCAGATCACATCTGACCTCCCAGGTACACTGCTGGCTCTCCCAGGTACACCTCTGGCTCTTCCAGGTACACCTCTGACCTCTCAGGCACCTCCGGCTTACTCCCAGGTCCCTTGTACTCCCAGTACACCTCTGGCTACTCCCAGGTACACTTCTCCTCCCAGTTACCTCCGGCCTCCCAGTTACACTCCCAGGTACTAACACTCCCAGGTACACCTCAGAGCACTATCAGGTACACCTCTGGCCTCCCTAAGTACTCACTCCCGGCTTCCCTGGTACACCTCCTGACACTCCCAGGTACACGCCTTTGCTCCCAGTTACACCTCCTACACTTCCTGGTTCTCCTGACAGCTCCCAGGTACACCTCTGACCTCCGAGGGTACCTCTGATACTCCCAGGTACACCTCTGACACTACCAGGTACACCTCTGACTCCCAGTGCCTCTGGCACTCCCTGGAACACACCTGACCTCCTAGGTACACCTCATACACTCCCAGGTACACCTCTGAGCACTCCCAGGTACACCTCTGACCTCCCAGGTACTCTCTGACCTCTGGTGCCCACACAGCCTCCCAGGTACACCACTGACTCTCCCAGGTACACCTCTGGCACTCCCAGGTACACCTCTGACACTCTCGAGACACCTCCCCAGGTCCCCTGCCCTGGCACTCCCAGGTACACCTCTGACACTCCCAGGTACTCTCTGACACTCCCAGGTACCTCTGATACTCACATGTGTCCTCTGACACTCCCAGGCACCTCTGACATCTCCCAGGTACACCCAGACACTCCCAGATACATCTGACACTCCCAGTACTCCTCTAACACTGCCAGGTACACATCTGAGCACTCCCAGGTACACCTCTGACATTCCCAGGTACCTCAGACACTCTTAGGTACTTCCTCTGACACTCCATGGTACCTCTGACACTCCCAGGTACCACTGCCCCAGCACTCCCATTCCCTTCCTGGTTCTACTGACATTCCCAAGTACACCTCAGACACTGCCAGGTGAACCTCAGGCCTCCCAGGTACACCTCAGGCCTCCCAGGTACACTAAGACACTCCCAGGTGCACCTCTCCTCCCAGGTACACCTCCGACACTCCCAGGTACACCTCTGGCCTCCCAGGTACACCTCTGACACTCCCAGGTACACCTCTGACCTCCCAGGTACACCTCTCTCTGACCTCCCAGGTACTCACTGACATTCCCTGGTGCTCTCTGACACTCCCAGGTACACGTCCGACACTCCTAGGTACACCTCTGACACTCTCAGGTACATCTCTGACACTCCCAGGTACACCTCTGACACTGCCAGGTACACCTCTGACACTCCCAGGTACACCTCAGACACCCCCAGGTACACCTCCGATACTCCCAAGTACACCTCTGATGCTCCCAGGTACACCTCAGACACTCCCAGGTACACCTCAGACACCCCAAGGTACACCTCAGACATTCCCAGGAACAACTCTGACACTCCCAGGTACACCGCTGACACTGCCAGGTACACCTCTGACACTCCATGTACACCTCCGACACTCCCAGGTACACCTCTGACACTCCCAGGTACTCACTGACCTCCTGGTACCCCTGACCTCCCAGGTACAAGTCTGAGCACTCCAGTGCACCTCTGACCTCCTGGTACACCTCCGACACTCCCAAGTACCCCTCAGACACTCCCAGGTACACTTCTCACCCTCCCAGTTACCTCCCACTCCCAGTTACACCCCTGACATTCCCAGGTACACCTGACACTCCCAGGTACATTCAGACACTATCAGGTACACCTCTGACACTCCTAGGTACTCCTCTGGCACTCCCTGGTACACCTCTGACACTCCCAGGTACAATGCTGACCTCCCAGTTACACCTCCTACACTTCCTGGTTCTCCCCTGACACTCCCAGGTACACCCCTGACCTCCGAGGTACCTCTGATACTCCCAGGTACCTCTGACTACTGGTACACCTCTGACACTCCCAGGTACTCCTCTGACACTCCCTGGAACACACCTGACACTCCCTGGTACACCTCATACACTCACAGGTACACCTCCAGACACTCCCAGGATCACCTCTGACACTCCCAGGTACACCTCTGACACTCCCAGGTACACCTCCTGACACTCCCAGGTACCTCTGACCTCCCAGGTACACCTGTGATACTCACATGTACACGTCTCCAGCCTCCCAGGTACACCTCTGACACTCCCAGGTACACCCAAATACTCCCAGATACACCTCCCAGACACTCCCAGGTGCTCCTCTGACACTGCCAGGTACACCCCTGACCTCCCAGGTACACCCCTGACACTCCCAGGTGCACCTCCTGATACTCCCAGGTACACCTCAGACACTCCCAGGTACACCTCTCCCCTCCCAGGTACATCTCAGCACTCCCAGGTCACCTCAGACACCACAGGTACACCTCAGACACTCCCAGGAACACCTCTGACACTCCCAGGTACAACCTGACACTGCCAGGTACACCTCTGACACTCCATGTGCACCTCCGACACTCCCAGGCACCACCTGCTCCCAGGTACTCCACTGACACTCCTGATACACCCCTGACACTCCCAGGTACACCTCTGACCTCCAGGTACACCTCTGACACTCCCAGGTACACCTCTGACACTCCCAGGTACACCTCTGATACTCACATGTGCTCCTCTGTTGCTCCCAGGTACACCTCAGACACTCCCAGGTACACCCCAGACACTCCGAGTTACACCTCTGACACTCCCAGTGCTCCTCTGACACTGCCAGGTACACCTCCGACACTCCCAGGTACACCTCTGACCTCCCAGGTACACCTCTGGCTCTAGTACCCAGGTAGGACACCTCTGACTGCTCCCAGGTACCTCAGCCTCCCTGGGTACTCTCTGACACTTCTTGGTACCTCTGACCTCCAGGTACACCTCTGAGCACTCCCAGGCACCTCTTACACTCCCAGGTACACCTCTGATGCTCCCAGGTACCTCTGACACTCCCATGTGCACCTCCGACTTGCTCCCAGGTACCCCTGACACTCCCAGGAAGTACCCCTGGCACTCCCTGGGTACACCTCTTGATGCTCCCAGGTACACCTCAGACACTCCCAGGTACACCTCCGACTCTCCAGGTACACCTCAAACACTCCCAGGTACACCTCAGACACTCCCAGGTACACCTCTGACACACCCTGAACACCTCTGACACTCCCAGGTGCACCGCTCACACTCCCAGGTGCCCTCTCACACTCCATGCTCCTGTTACACTCCCAGGTACCTGGCCTCCCAGGTACACCTCTGACACTCCCAGGTACTCTCTGCACTCCCTGGTACTCACCTGGCTTCCCAGGTACACCTCCCCAGCTCTCCCAGGTACACCTCTGACACTCCCAGGTACTCCTCTGACACTCCCCAGTTACACCTCTGACACTCCCAGGTACTCGTGACCTCCCAGCACACCTCCTGACCTCCCAGGTACACTCTGACACTCCGGGTGCTCCTGGCTCCAGGTACCTCTGACTCCTCCTAGGTACACCTCGACACTCCCAGTGCACCTCTGGCTTGCTCCCAGGTACTCTCTGGCCTCCCAGGTGCTCTCTGACCTCCTGGAACACACCTGGCCTCCCAGGTACCTCATACTCTCAGGTACACCTGAGCACTCCCAGGTACACCTGACCTCCCAGGCTGCTCTCTGGCCTCCCTGGTACACACCTGGCACTCCCAGGGTACACCACCTGACTCTCCCAGGTACACCTCTGACACTACCAGGTGCCTCTGGCTCCCAGGTACACCTCTGACACTCCCAGGTACACCTCTGACTCCTCAGGTACTCTTCCCAGCCTCCCAGAGTGCTCTCTGACCTCCTGGTACACCCTGACTCTGGTCCTCTCACTCCCAGGTACACCTCTGACCTCCCAGGTACACCCCAGACTCCCAGGTGCTCCTGCATTGAGTGCTCTCTGTTGACACTCCCAGGTACGTCCTGCTTGCTCTGGTTCTCCCCTGCCTCTCAGGTTCATCTCTGGCTTGCTCCCTGGTACCTCTTTTTTGTTTTAAGCTTTCCCAGGTACCTCAGGCACTGCCAGGTACTCCTCGGGCCTCCCAGTTCATCTCAGTCCTCCCAGGTACCTCCTGGCTTGCTCCCAGGTGCTTACTCCCAGGTTGCACTCCCAGGTACACATCTGGCCTCCCAGGTACCTCTGACTCCCAGGTGCTCCTCTGGCCTCCCAGGTACTCCTCAGCATTCCTGGTGCTCCTCTGGCTCCCAGGCACGTCTGACGCTTGGGTACTGCATATGACATTCTCAGGTGCATCTCCTGTGCTCCCATGTGCACCTCTGGCCTGCCAGGTACGCATCCTGCCTCCCAGGTAACTTGACCTCCCAGGTACACCTCCGACACTCCCAGGTACACCTCTGCTTTCCAGGTCGCTCCGATGTTCCTGGAACACGTGTTTCCCTGGTACACCTAACGATGCTCCCAGTTACACCTTTGAAACTCCCAGGCCTCCTGGTTGTCTGAGGTACACCTCCTGCATTCCCAGTTACTCCTCAGACACTCCCTGTTACCCCTGACTCCAGTTACACATCTGACCTCCCAATTACCTTGTCTCCCAGGCCTGCCTCTCTGGATTCCCGGTATTCACTCTGATGCTCCCAGGTACACCTCCAGTCTTCCAGGTACCTTGACACTCCCAGGTACTCTCTGGCCTCCGTGGTTCACCTCTGGCCTCCCAGGTGCACCTCTGGCCTCCCTGACACCTCTGACCTCCCAGGTGCACATCTGACCTCCCAGGTGCGTCTCCGACACTCCCGGGCTATGTCTCCGACACTCCCAGGTAAACCTCCGATACTCCCAGGTACACCTCTGATGCTCCCTGGTACCTCTGTTTACTCCCAGGTACACCTCCGACACACTCCAGGTACCAGCACACTCCCAGGTACCCACCCCTGACCTCCCAGAGTACACCTCTGATACTCAGGTACACCTGAGACACTCTGGTACACCTCTCACCTCCCAGGTACCCCTCTCTCACACTCCAAGTACTCCTGTGACACTCACTGGTACTTCTCTGGCCTCCCAGAGTACCTCAGGCCTCCCAGGTACACCTCCGCTGCTCTAGGTACTCTCTGACACTCTCTGGTACCTCTGACCTCCCCAGGTACACTCCCAGGTACACCTAATGCACTTCCTGGTTCTCCCCCAGCATTCCCAGAGTGCACCTCAGACCTCCAGGTACACCTCAGACACTCCAGGTACCTCCTGACCTCCCAGGTGCACCTCCTGACCTCCAGGTGCACCTCTTACACTTCCTGGATTCACCTGACGCTCCCAGGTACACCCCAACCTCCCAAGTGCTTCTGACACTCTCAGGTACTCACTCGGCTTACTCCCAGGTACACCTCCCAGCATTCCCAGGTACACCTCTGGCCTCCCGGGTTACACCGTCACTTCAGTTACACCTGACACTCCCAGGTACACCCCTGGCCTCCCAGGTACACCTCTGATGCTCAGGTACACCTCTGTGCTCCCATGTGCACCTCCCATTGCTCCCAGGTACACCCCTGACACTCCCAGGTACACCCCTGACGCCCCAGGTACACCTCCTATGCTCCAGGTACACCTCAGGCTTGCTCCCAGGTGCACCTCTCTGCACTCCCAGGTACACCTCCAGACACTCCCAGGTACCTCACCCCAGGTACACCTCCAGACACTCTCCAGAACACCTCTGACCTCCTTGCTCCTCAAACACTCCAGGTACCCCTGACACTCCCCCAGGGTGCTCACTGTCCTCCCTGGTACACCCTGACACTCCAGGCACCTCTGTTTTCTCAGGTACACCTCTGACACTCTGGTACACCTCCGACACTCTGGGTTACCTCAGACACTCCCAGGTACCTTCTCCACTCCCCAGTTACTCAGCACTCCCAGTTACACCTGACCTCCCAGGTACACCTAACAGTCCCAGGTACCTCAGGCACTCCCATGTGCACCCCTCTGACACTCCCTAGGTACTCCTCTGATACTCCAGAAATACACATCCGTGCTCCCAGGTACACCTCCACGTCTCCCCAGGTAAACCTCTGACTTGCCTTGAGTGCTCTCTGACACTCCTGGTTTCACCTCTGACACTCCCAGGTGCACCTCTGACACTCCCTGGTTGCCTCTGACACTCCCAGGTGCACATCTGACCTCCCGTGCGTCCGACACTCCCAGGTATGTCTCCGGCTTGCTCCAGGTAAACCTCCCGATACTCCCAGGTACCTCTGATGCTCCCTGGTACACCTCTGACACTCCCAGGTACACCTCCCGACTTGCTCCAGGTACACCCCAACCTCCCAGGTACTCCCTGACACTCCTGGTGCACCTCTGACACTCCCAGGTACAAGCACTGGCTTGCTCCCAGGTACACCGCCCACATTTCCTGGTTCTCCCCTGACACTCCCAGGTACCTCACAGCTTGCTCCAGGTACACCTCTGATACTCTCAGGTACACCTCTGACACTACCAGGTACACCTCTGAGACTCCCAGGTGCACCTCTCCTCCCGGTTACACCTCCCGGCTTGCTCCCAGTTACACCCCTGACTCCCAGTTACACCTCTGACCTCCCAGGTACCTCTGATGCTCCCAGGTACACCTCAGACACTCCCAGGTGCCTCTCACACTCCCAGGTACACCTCCAGACACTCCCTGGTACACCTCAGACACCTAAGTACACCTCAGACATCCAGAACACCTCACAACCTCCCAGGCACACCGCCCAGCACTGCCAGTAACACCTCTGACACTCGCCAACCCCACACCTCCGACACTCCCAAATTGCACCTCTGGCCTCCCAGGTACTCCACTGACACTCCCTGATACGCCCTGACACTCCCAGGTTTTCCGACCTCCCAGGTACCTCTCACACTCCCAGGTACACCCCTGACACTAAGAGGTACCTCACGATACTCCAGGTACACCTCAGACACTCATGGTGCTCTCTCACACTCCCAGGTACACCTCTCACACTCCCAGGTACTCCTGTGACTTGCTCCCTGGTGCTTCTCTGACCTCCCAAGGTACACCTCAAGACACTCCCAGGTACACCTCAGAGACGCACTCAGGTGCACCTCTGGCTCCCAGGTACACCTCCTGACATCTGGCTACACCTCTGACCTCCTGGTACCTCCTGACACTCCCAGGTGCACTCAGGCTTGCTCCCAGGTACACTTCTCACACTCAGTTTTTCCCAACACTCCCATTTACACCTGACATTCCCAGGTACCCCAACCTCGCAGGTACACCTCAGGCTTACTCCCAGGTACACCTCTGTTTCCCAGGTACTCCTCTGACACTCCTGGTACACCTCCTGACACTCCCAGGTACAACGCTGACACTCCCAATTTTTACCTCCTACACTTCCTGGTTTCTCCCCTGACACTCCCAGGTACCTCTGACACTCCCGAGGTACCTCCTGATGCTCAGGTACACCTCTGACACTACCAGTTTGCCTCTGACACTCCCAGGTACTCCTCTAACACTCCCTGGAACACACCTGACCTCCTAGGTGCCTAGCAATACGTAACTTCCC
>NW_024749347.1:0-18437 GCF_018991925.1 Homarus americanus
ATATATTTCATTAGCCCAATAAAGCACGCTGACTTCTACATATAATCAACACCTCACCCCACCAGGATTTGAACCCACGATCTTATAATTGTGACCGGGGAACGCTACCTCTGGGCCACTAGGACAATAAAAGCAGTCCTATACTCTGCTATATTTCACACAAAGCCTGTTCAACGACCTTATGGCGCCATGAACCTCTAATGGGGACCACCCGTGCCGCTTAGGTGATCAGAGCAACGTTTTACCAGATCCGGCTTGGAAACACGAGGATCCATATATATTTTATTAGCCCAATAAAGCACTCGGACTTCTACATATAATCAACACCTCACCCCACCAGGATTCAAACCCACGATCTTATAATTGTGACCGGGTATATTTGGGCCACCAGGACACTAAGAGCAGTCCTAGACTCTGCTATATTACACACAAAGCCTGTTCAACGAGCTTATGGCGCCATGAATCTCTAATGGGGACCACCCGTGCCGCTTAGGTGATCAGACCAACGTTTTACTAAATGCGGCTTCGAAACAAGAAGGATCCATATATATATTTCATTAGCCCAATAAAGCACGCGGACTTCTACATATAATCAACACCTCACCCCACCAGGGTTCGAACCCACGATCTTCTAATTGTGACCGGAGAACGCTACCTCTGGGCCACCAGGACACTAAAAGCAGTCCTAGACTGCTATATTTCACACAAAGCCTGGTTCAACGAGCTTATGGCGCTTTGAACCACTATAGGGGACCACCCGTGCTGCTTAAGTGATCAGAGCAACGTTAAACCAAATCCGGCATCCAAACACGAGGATCCATATATATTTCATTAGCCCAATAAAGCACGTGGACTTCTACATATAATCAACACCTCACACCACCAGGATTTGAACCCACGATCTTATAATTGTGACCGGGGAACGCTACCTCTGGGCCACTAGGACAATAAAAGCAGTCCTAGACTCTGCTATATTTCACACAAAGCCTGTTCAACGAGATTATGGCGCCGTGAACCTCTAATGGGGACCACACGTGCCGCTTCGGGACCAGAGCAACGTTTTACCAAATCGGCTACGAAACACGAGGATCCAAATATATTTCTTTAGCCCAATAAAGCATGCGGACTTCTAAATAAAATCAACACCTCACCCCACCAGGATTCAAACCCAAAATCTTATAATTGTGACCAGGGAATGCTACCTGTGGACCACCAGCACACTAAAAGCAGTCCTAGACTCTGTTATATTTCACACAAAGCCTGTTAAACCTGCTTATGGGGCTGTGAACCTCTAATGGGGACCACCCGTGCCGCTTAGGTGATAAGAGCAACGTTTTACCAAATCCGGCTTGGAAACACGAGGATCCATATATATTTCATTAGCCCAATTAAGCATGCGGACTTCTACATATAATCAACACCTCACCCCACCAGAATTCAAACCCACGATCTTATAATTGTGACCGGGTTATGCTACCTCTGGGCCACCAGGACAATAAAAGCAGTTCTAGACTCTACTATATTTCACACAAAGCCTGTTCAACGACCTTATGGCGCCATGAACCTCTAATGGGGACCATCTGTGCCGCTTAGGTGATTAGAGCAACGTTTTACCAAATGCGGCTTCGAAACACGAGGATCCATATATATTTCGTTAGCCCAATAAAGCACGCGGACTTCTTCATATAATCAACACCTCACCCCATCAGGGTTCGAACCCACGATCTTCTAATTGTGACCGGGAACGCTACCTGGGCCACAATTGCGTCAATAAAGCAGTCCTAGACTTCTGCTATATTTCACACAAAGCCTGTTCAACGAGCTATGGCCAGAACCACTAGGGACCACCCGTGCTGCTTAGGTGATCAGAGCAACGTTTTACCAAATGCGCGTTTGAAACACGAGGATCCATATATATATTCATTAGCCCGCAATAAATACGAGGACTTCTCTTTCTTTTCAATCAACACTACCCCACCAGGTCTGAACCGAGATCTTCTAATTCAGACCGGGGAACGCCACTTCAATACCAGACACTAAAAAGCAGTCCTAGACTCTGCTATATTTCACAGAAAGCCTGTTCAATGAGCTTATGGCGCTGTGAACCACTATAGGGGACCACCCGTGCCGCTTAGGTGATCAGAGTAACGTTTTACCAAATCCGGCTTGGAAACACGAGGATCCATATATATTTTATTAGCCCAATAAAGCACTCGGACTTCTACATATAATCAACACCTCACCCCACCAGGATTCAAAACCACGATCTTATAATTGTGTCCGGGGTATGCTATTTCTGGGCCACCAGGAGAATATAAGCAGTCCTAGACTCTACTATATTTCACACAAAGCCTGATCAACGACCTTATGGCGCCATGAACCTCTAATGGGGACCACCTGTGCCGCTTAGGTGATCAGAGCAACGTTTTAACAAATCCGCCTTCGGAAACACGAGGATCCATATATTTATTAGCCCAATAAAGCGAATGGATTCTATATATAATCAACACTTTGGGTGACTCTACCCAGATTTGAACCTACCATCTTATAATTGTGACCTGAAGCAATTTCAAATAACAGGACAATAAAAGCAGTCCTAGATTCTGCTATATTTCACACAAAGCCTGTTCAACGAGCTTATGGCGCTGTGAACCACTATAGGGGACCACTCGTGCTGCTTAGGTGATCAGAGCAACGTTTTACCAAATGCTGCTTCGAAACATGAGTATCCATATATATTTCATTAGCCCAATAAAGCACGCGGACTTCTATATATAATCAACACCTCACCCCACCAGGATTTGAACCCACGATCTTATAATTGTGACAGGGGAGCGCTACCTCTGGGCCACCAGGACAATAAAAGCAGTCCTAGATTCTGCTATATTTCACACAGAGCCTGGTTCAACGAGCTTATGGCGCTGGGAACCACTATAGGGGACCACCCGTTCTGCTTAAGTGATCAGAGCAACGTTAAACCAAATCCGGCATCGAAACACGAGGATCCATATATATTTCATTAGCCAAATAAAGCCCGCGGACTTCTACATATAATCAACACCTCACCCCACCAGGATTTGAACCCACGATCTTATAATTGTGACCGGGGAACGCTACCTCTGGGCCACTAGGACAATAAAAGCAGTCCTAGACTCTGCTATATTTCACACAAAGCCTGTTCAACGAGATTATGGCGCCGTGAACAACTATAGGGGACCACCCGTGCCGTTTACGTGAACAGAGCAACGTTTTACCAAATCTGGCTTGGAAACTCGAGGATCCATATATATTTCATTATCCCAATAAAGCACGCGGACTTCTACATAAAATCAACACCTCACCCCACCAGGATTCAAAACGAAAATCTTATAATTGTGACCAGGGAATGCTACCTGTGGACCACCAGGACACTAAAAGCTGTCCTAGACTCTATTATATTTCACACAAAGCCTGTTCAACGAGCTTATGGGGCTGTGAACCACTATAGGGGACCACCCGTGCCCCTTAGGTGATCAGAGCAACGTTTTACCAAATGAGGCTTCAAAACACGAGGATCCATATATATTTCATAAGCCCAATAAAGCACGCGTCTTCTACATATAATCAACACCTCACCCCACCGGGATTTGAACCCACGATCTTTATAATTTGCGGATCAGAACGCTACCTGGGCAACTACAGGACAATAAAGCAGTCCTAGACTTTATTATATTTCTTTTATTAATAAAGCCTGTCTAACGACCTTATGGCTTATGCGAACCCTAATGGGGACCACACCCGTACACTAGGTGATCATCAGAGCAACGTTTACCAACTAGTCTTTGAAACACGAGGGATCTATATATATTTCATTAATTTAATAAAAGCACGACTTTCAGCATATAATCAACACCTCACCCCACCAGGATTCGAACCCACGATCTTATAATTGTGACCGGGGAACGCTACCTCTGGGCCACCAGGACAACAAAAGCAGTCCTAGATTCTGCTATATTTCACACAAAGTCTATTCAACGAGCTTATGGCGCTGTGAACCACTATAGGGGACCACCCGTGCTGCTTAGGTGATCAGAGCAACGTTTTACCAAATGCGGCTTCGAAACACGAGGATCCATATATATTTCATGAGCCCAATAAAGCACGCGGACTTCTTCATATAATCAACACCTCACCCCACCAGGATTCGAACCCACGATCTTCTAATTGTGACCGAGGAATGCTACCTCTGGGCCACCAGGACACTAAAAGCAGTCCTAGACTCTGCTATATTTCACACAAAGCCTGTTCAATGAGCTTATGACGTTGTGAACCTCTAATGGGGACCATCCGTGCCGCTTAGGTGATCAGAGCAACGTTTTACCAAATCCGGCTTCGAAACACGAGGATCCATATATGTTTCATTAGCCCAATAAAGCACGCGGACTTCTACATATAATCAACACCTCACCCCACCAGGATTCGAACCCACGATCTTATAATTGTGACCGATGAACGCTACCTATGGGCCACCAGGACACTATAAGCAGTCCTAGACTCTGTTATATTTCACATAAAGCCTGTTCAACGAACTTATGGCCCCGTGAACCACTATAGGGGACCACCCGTGCCGCTTTGGTGATCAGAGCAACGTTTAACCAAATCTGGCTTGGAAACACGAGGATCCATATATATTTTATTAGCCCAATAAAGCACTCAGACTTCAACATATAATCAACACTTCACCCCACCAGGATTCAAACCCACGATCTTATAATTGTGGCCGGGGTATGCTACCTCTCGGCCACCAGGACAATAAAAGCAGTCCTAGATTCTACTATATTTCACACAAAGCCTGTTCAACGAGCTTATTGCGCCGTGAACCTCTAATGGGGACCACACGTGCCGCTTGGTGACCAGAGCAACAATTTACCAAATCCGGCTACGAAACACGAGGATCCAAATATATTTCTTTAGCCCAATAAAGCATGCGGACTTCTACATAAAATCAACACCTCACCCCACCAGGATTCAAACCCAAAATCTTATACCAGACCAGGGAATGCCCTTGGGGACCACCAGGACAATATAAGCAGTCCCAGACCTGTTGAGTATTTCATATGATAAAGCTCAGCCCAACTGCTGCAGCCCTGCGGAACCACTACATATAAACTAATTTCATGCCAGGGTGATAAGAGAGAGCAACATTTTGTCAAACTGGGGTTGGGAAAAATGAATCCATATATTTATTGTCAATAAAGCACGCGGACTTCATATAACACCAATTCCTGCTCAGGATCCAAAACCACTTATCTATAATTGTGGACCAGGGTATGCTACCCTGGGCCATAACAGGACAATAAAAGCAGTCCTAGACTCTGTATATTTGCCAAAGTCTGTTCCAATGAAAGAGCCGTGAACTCAAATGGGGGACCACCTGCAAAGTCATTTAGGCGGATTTAGAGCAATGTTACTCAACCAAGCCAAAGATGGATCCAAATATATTTCATTAGCCCACAAAGCACGCGGACTTTCTACATATAATCACCACCTCACCCCACCAGGATTCAAAACCACGATCTTATAATTGTGACCAGGGTATGCTACCTCTGGGCCACCAGGACAATAAAAGCAGTCCTAGACTCTACTGTATTTCACACAAAGCCTGTTCAACGACCTGATGGCGCCATGAACCTCTAATGGGGACCATCTGTGCCGCTTAGGTGATCAGAGCAACGTTTTTCCAAATCCAGGTTCGAAACACGTGGATCCAAATATATTTCATTAGCCCAATAAAGCACGCGGACTTCTACATATAATCAACACCTCACCCCACCAGGATTTGAACCCACGATCTTATAATTGCACGGCGATGCCACTGGGGCCACCAGACAATAAAAGCAGTCCCAGACTTACTACTTCACACAGTCACTGGCCCATCTATATGCCTACAGAACCTCTAGCTGGGGGGACCACCATGAAAGATTGTAGAGAGTGTTTACCAACCGCTTCGGAAACACGAGGATCCATATATTTCATTAGCCCAATAATAAAGCACGCAGACTTCTGTATATATTCAAATACTTCACCCCACCAGGATTCAAACCCACGATCTTATAATTGCGACCAAGGAGGCTACCTGTTGGGGCCACCAGGACAATAAAAGCAGTCCTAGATTCCACTATATATTTCACACAAGTTTCGTTCAACTGACCTTATATGCCATGAACTCTAATGGGGACCACCTGTCGCTAGGTGATCAGAGCAACGTTTTACCAAATCCGGCTTCGAAACACGAGGATCCATATATATTTCATTAGCCCAATAAAGCACGCGGACTTCTACATATATTCAACGCCTCACCCCACCAGGATTCAAACACAAAATCTTATAATTGTGACCAGGGAATGCTACCTGTGGACCACCAGGACACTAGAAGCAGTCCTAAACTCTGTTATATTTCAGACAAAGCCTGTTCAACGAGCTTATGGCGCCGTGAACCACTGTAGGGGACCACCCGTGCCGCTTACGTGATCAGAGCAACGTTTTACCTAATCCAGCTTGGAAACTCGAGGAACCATATATATTTCATTACCCAATATAGCACGCGGAATTCTACATATAATCAACACCTCACCCCACCAGGATTTCAACCCACGATCTTATAATTGTGACCGGGAAACGCTACCTCTGGACCACCAGGACACTAAAAGCAGTCCTAGACTCTGTTATATTTCACACAAAGCCTGTTCAACGAGCTTATGACTGTGTGAACCTCTAATGGGGACCACCCGTGCCGCTTAGGTGATCAGAGCAACGTTTTACCAAATCCGGCTTCGAAACACGAGGATCCATATATATTTCATTAGCCCAATAATGCACGCGGACTTCGACATATAATCAACACCTCACCCCACCAGGATTCAAACCCAAAATCTTATAATTGTGACCAGGAAACGCTACCTGTGGACCACCAGGACACTAAAAGCAGTCCTAGACTCTGTTATATTTCACACAATGCCTGTTCAACGAGCTTATGGCACTGTGAACCTCTAATGGGGACAACCTGTGACGCTTAGGTGTTCAGAGCAACGTTTTACCAAAAACGGCTTCAAAACACGAGGATCCATATATATTACATTAGCCCAATAAAGCACACAGACTTCTACATATAATCAACACCTCACCCCACCAGGATTCGAACCCAAAATCTTATAATTGTGACCGGGGAACGCTACCTCTAGGCCACCAAGACACTAAAAGCAGTCCTAGACTCTGTTATATTTCACACAAAGCCTGTTGAATGTGTTTATGGCGCAGTGAACCTCTAATTGGGACCACTGGTGCCGCTTAGGTGATCAGAGCAATGTTTTACCAAATCCGGCTTCGAAACACGAGGAACCATATATATTTCATTAGCCCAATAAAGCACGCGGACTTCTACATATAATCAACACCTCACCCCACCAGGATTCGAACCCACGATCTTATAATTGTGACCGGTGAACGCTACCTCTGGGCCACCAGGACACTAAAAGCAGTCCTAGACTCTGTTATATTTCACACAAAGCCTGTTCAAAGAGCTTATGGCGCCGTGAACCTCTAATGGGGACCACCCGTGCCGCTTATGTGATCAGAGCAACGATTTACCAAATTCGGCTTCGAAACACGAGGATCGATATATTTTTCATTAGCCTAATAAAGCACTCAGATTTCTACATATAATTAACACCTCACCCCACCAGGATTCGAACCCACGATCTTATAATTGTGGCCGAGGAACGCTACCTCTGGGCCACCAGGACACTAAAAGCAGTCGTAGACGCTGTGATATTTCACACAAAGCCTGTTGAACGACGTTATGGCGCCGTGAACCTCTAATAGGGACTGCCCCTGATGCTTAGGTGATCAGAGCAACGTTTTACCAAATCCGGCTTCGAAACACGAGGATCCATATATATTTCATTAGCCCAATAAAGCAAGGGGACTTCTACATATAATCAACACCTCACCCCACCAGGATTTAAAACAAATATCTTATAATTGTGACCAGGGAACGCTACCTGTGGACCACCAGGACACTAAAAGCAGTCCTAGACTCTGTTATATTTCACACAAAGCCTGTTCAACGAGCTTATGGCGCCGTGAACCTCTAATGGGTACCACACGTGCCGCTTGTTCACCAGAGCAACGTTTTACCAAATCAGGCTACGAAACACGAGGATCCAAATATATTTCTTTAGCCCAATAAAGCACACAGACTTCTACATATAATCAACACCTCACCCTACCAGGATTCGAACCCAAAATCTTATAAATGTGACCGGGGAACGCTACCTCTAGGCCACCAGGACACTAAAAGCAGTCCTAGACTCTGTTATATTTCACACAAAGCCTTTTGAATGAGTTTATGGCGCAGTGAACCTCTAATTGGGACCACCGGTGCCGCTTAGGTGATAAGAGCAATGTTTTACACAATCCGGCTTCGAAACACGAGGAACCATATATATTTCATTAGCCCAATAAAGCACGCGGACTTCTACATATAATCGGACTTCTACATATAATCAACACCTCACCCCACCAGGATTTGAACCCACGATCTTATAATTGTGACCGGGAAACGCTACCTCTGGACCACCAGGACACTAAAAGCAGTCCTAGACTCTGTTATATTTCACACAAAGCCTGTTCAACGAGCTTATGGCGCCGGGAACCTCTAATGAGGACCACCAGTGCCGCTTAGGTGTTCAGAGTAACGTTTTACTAAATTCGGCTTCGAAACCCGAGGATCCATATCTATTTCATTAGCGCAATACAGCACACACATTTCAACATATAATCAACACCTCACCCCACCAGGATTCGAACCCACGATCTTATAATTGTGACCGGTGAACGCTACCTCTGGGCCACCAGGACACTAAAAGCAGTCCTAGACTCTGTTATATTTCACACAAAGCCTGTTCAATGAGCTTATGGCGCCGTGAACCTCTAAAGGGGACCACCCGTGCCGCTTAGGTGCTCAGAGCAAAGTTTTACCAAATCCGGCTTCGAAAAACGAGTATCCGTATATATTTCACTAGCCCAATAAAGCACGCAGATTTCTACATATAATTAACACCTCACCCCACCAGGATTCGAACCCACGATCTTATAAATGTGACCAGGGAACGCTACCTGTAGACCACCAGGACACTAAAAGAAGTCCTAGACTCTGTTATATTTCACACAAAGCCTGTTCAACGAGCTTATGGCGCCTTGAACCTCTAATGGGGACCACACGTGCCGCTTGGTGACCAGAGCAACGTTTTACCAAATCCGGCTATGAAACACGAGGATCCATATATATTTCTTTAGCCCAATAATGCACGTGGACTTCTACATAAAATCAACACCTCACCCCACCAGGATTCAAACACAAAATCTTATAATTGTGACGAGGGAATACTACCTGTGGACCACCAGGACACTAAAAGCAGTCCTAGACTCTGTTATATTTCACACAAAGCCTCTTCAACAAGATTATGGCGCCGTGAACCTCTAATGAGGACCACCAGTGCCGCTTAGATGTTCAGAGTAACGTTTTACTAAATCCGGCTTCGAAACACGAGGATGCATATCTATTTCATAAGCCCAATATAGCACACGGACTTCTAAATATAATCAACACCTCTCCCCACCAGGATTCAAACCCATGATCTTATAATTGTGACCGGGGAACGCTACCTCTGTGCCACCAGGACAATAAAAGCAGTCCTAGACGCTGTTATATTTCACCCAAAGCCTGTTGAACGAGCTTATGGCGCCGTGAACCTCTAATGGGGACCACCCGTGCCGCTTAGGTGATCAGAGCAACGTTTTACTAAATCCGGCTTCGAAACACGAGGATCCATTTCTATTTCATTAGCCCAATAGAGCACGCACATTTCTACATATAATCAACAACCTCACCCCACCAGGATTCGAACCAACGATCTTATAATTGTACCTGGGAACGCTACCTCTGGGCCACCAGGACACTAAAAGCAGTCCTAGACTCTGTTATAGTTCACAAAAAGCCTGTTCAATGAGCATATGGCGCCGTGAACCTCTAATGGGGACCACCCGTGCCGCTTAGGTGTTCAGAGCAACGTTTTACTAAATCCGGCTTCGAAACACGAGGATCCATTTCTATTTCATTAGCCCAATAGAGCACGCACATTTCTACATATAATCAACACCTCACCCCACCAGGATTCGAACCCACGATCTTATAATTGTGACCGGGGAAGACTGCCTCTTGGCTACCAGGACAATAAAAGTAGTTCTTGACTCTGCTATATTTCACACAAAGGCTGTTCAACGAGCTTATGACTGTGTGAACCTGTAATGGGGACCACCCGTGCCGCTTATGTGATCAGAGCAACGTTTTACCAAATCCGGCTTCGAAACACGAGGATCCATATATATTTCATTAGCCCAATAATGCACGCGGACTTCTACATATAATCAACACCTCACCCCACCAGGATTCAAACCAAAAATCTTATAATTGTGACCAGGAAACGCTACCTGTGGACCACCAGGACACTAAAAGCAGTCCTAGACTCTGTTATATTTCACACAAAGCCTGTTCAACGAGCTTATGGCACTCTGAACCTCTACTGGGGACCACCAGTGCCGCTTAGGTGTTCAGAGCAACGTTTTACCAAATCCGGCTTCGAAACACGAGGATCCATATAAATTTCATTAGCCCAATAAAGCACACGGACTTCTACATATAATCAACACCTCACCCCACCAGGATTCGAACCCACGATCTTATAATTGTGACCGGGGAACACTACCTCTAGACAACCAGGACACTAAAAGCAGTCCTAAACTCTGTTATATTTCACACAAAGCCTGTTGAATGAGCTTATGGCGCAGTGAACCTCTAATTGGGACCACAGGTGCCGCATAGGTGATCAAGCAATGTTTTACCAAATCCGGCTTCGAAACACGAGGAACCATATATATTTCATTAGCCCAATAAAGCATTCGGACTTCTACATATAATCAACACCTCACCCCACAAGGATTTGAACCCACGATCTTATAATTGTGATCGGGAAACGCTACCTCTGGACCACCAGGACACTAAAAGCAGTCCTAGACTCTGTTATATTTCACACAAAGCCTGTTCAACGAGCTTATGGCACTGTGAACCTCTACTGGGGACCACCAGTGCCGCTTAGGTGTTCAGAACAACGTTTTACCAAATCCGGCTTCAAAACACGAGGATCCATATATTTTACATTAGCCCAATAAAGCACGCGGACTTCTACATATAATCAACACCTCACCCCACCAGGATTCGAACCCACGATCTTATAATTGTGACCGGGGAACGCTACCTCTAGGCCACCAGGACACTAAAAGCAGTCCTAGACTCTGTTATATTTCACACAAAGCCTGTTGAATGAGTTTATGGCGCAGTGAACCTCTAATTGGGACCACCGGTGCCGCTTAGGTGATCAGAGCAATGTTTTACCAAATCTGGCTTCGAAACACGAGGAAAAATATATATTTCATTAGCCCAATAAAGCACGCGGAATTCTACATATAATCAACACCTCACCCCACCAGGATTTTAACCCACGATCTTAAAATTGTGACCGGGAAACGCTACCTCTGGACCACCAGGACACTAAAAGCAGTCCTAGACTCTGTTATATTTCACACAAAGCCTGTTGAATGAGCTTATGGCGCCGTGAACCTCTAATGGGGACCACCCGTGCCGCTTAGGTGTTCAGAGTAATGTTTTACCAAATCCGGCTTCGAAAAACGAGGATCCATATCTATTTTATTAGCCCAATAAAGCACGCACACTTCTACATATAATCAACACCTCACCCCACCAGGATTCGAACCCACGATCTTATAATTGTGACCGGGGAACACTAAATCTGGGCCACCAGGACACTAAAACCAGCGCTAGACTTTGTTATATTTCACACAAAGCCTGTTGAATGAGCTTATGGCGCCGTGAACCTCTAATGGGGACCACCCGTGCCGCTTAGGTGATCAGAGCAACGTTTTACCAAATTCGGCTTCGAAACACGAGGATCGATATATTTTTTATTAGCCTAATAAAGCACTCAGATTTCTACATATAATTAACACCTCACCCCGCCAGGATTCGTACCCACGATCTTATAATTGTGGCCGAGGAACGCTGCCTCTGGGCCACCAGGACACTAAAAGCAGTCGTAAACGCTGTGATATTTCACACAAAGCCTGTTGAACGACGTTATAACATCAGACCTCTATTAAGGGACTACCCTGATGGCCAGGTGATCAGGCAACGTTTTACCAAATCGGCTTCGAAACACGGATCCGCCTTGTATTTAATTATTGGCCCAATAAAAACCAGCGGACTTCCATATAATCAACACCTCTACTACAGTTCGAAACAAAAATCTTATAATTGTGACCGGGAACGCTACCTGTGTGGTCACCGGACACTAAAAGCAGTCTAGTCTCTGTTATATTTCACACAAAGCCTGTTCAACGAGCTTATGGCACCGTGAACCTCTAATGAGGACCACCAGTGCCGCTTAGGTGTTCAGAGTAACGTTTTACTAAATCCGGCTTCGAAACACGAGGATCCATATCTATTTCATTAGCCTAATACAGCACACACATTTCAACATATAGTCAACACCTCACCCCACCAGTTTTCGAACCCACGATCTTATAATTGTGACCGGTGAACGCTACCTCTGGGCCACCAGGACACTAAAAGCAGTCCTAGACTCTGTTATATTTCACACAAAGCCTGTTCAATGAGCTTATGGCGCCGTGAACCTCTAAAGGGGACCACCAGTGCCGCTTAGGTGATCAGAGCAACGTTTTACCAAATCCGGCTATGAAACACGAGGATCCATATATATTTCTTTAGCCCAATAAAGCACGCGGACTTCTACATAAAATCAACACCTCACCCCACCAGGATTCAAACACAAAATCTTATAATTGTGACCAGGGAATGCTACCTGTGGACCACCAGGACACTAAAAGCAGTCATAGACTTTGTTCTATTTCACACAAAGCCTGTTCAATGAGCTTATGGCGCCGTGAACCTCTAATGAGGACCACCAATGCTGCTTAGGTGTTCAGAGTAACGCTTTACTAAATCCGGCTTCGAAACACGAGGATCCATATCTATTTCATTAGCCCAATAGAGCACGCACATTTCTATATATAATCAACACCTCCCACTTGCCCCCCTGCTGGGATTCAGACCAACGATCAACAATTGCCTAGAACGCTACCTCTGGGCCTGGGACTTCATGATCCCTGAATACTGTTATATTTCACAAAAAGCCTGTTCAATGAGCTTGTGGCTGATGAACCTCTAATTAGGACCACCGGTGCCGCTTAGGTGATCAGAGCAATGTTTTACCAAATCTGGCTGAAACACGAAGACCACTTATATTTTACATTGGCCAATAAAGCACGCGGACTTCTACATTTAATCATCACCTCACCCCACCAGGATTTGAACCCCCGATCTTATAATTGTGACCGGGGGACGCTACCTCTGGGCCACCAGGACAATAAAAGCAGTCCTAGACTCTACTATATTTCACACAAAGCCTGTTCAACGACCTTATGGCGCCATGAACCTCTAACGGGGACCACCCCTGCCGCTTAGGTGATCAGGGCAACGTTTTACCAAATCTGGCTTCAAAACACGAGGATCCATATATATTTCATTAGCCCAATAAAGCACGCGGACTTCTACATATAATCAACACCTCACCCCACCAGGATTTGAACCCACGATCTTATAATTGTGACCGGGGAACGCTACCTCTGGGCCGCTAGGACAATAAAAGCAGTCCTTGACTCTTTTATATTTCACACAAAGCGTGTTCAACGAGTTTGTAACGATGAACCTCTAATTGGGACCACCGGTGCCGCTTAGGTGATCAGAGCAATGTTTTACCAAATCTGGCTTCGAAACACGAGGAACCATATATATTTCATTAGCCCAATAAAGCATGCAGAATTCTAAATATAATCAACACCTCACCCCACGAGGATTTGAACCCACGATCTTAAAATTGTGACCGGGTAAACGCTACCTCTGGACCACCAGGACACTAAAAGCAGTCCTAGACTCTGTTATATTTCACACAAAGCCTGTTGAATGAGCTTATGGCACCGTGAACCTCTAATGGGGACCACCCGTGCCGCTTAGGTGTTCAGAGTAATGTTTTACCAAATCCGGCTTCGAAAAACGAGGATCCATATCTATTTTATTAGCCCAATAAAGCACGCACACTTCTACATATAATCAACACCTCACCCCACCAGGATTCAAACCCACGATCTTATAATTGTGACCGGGGAACACTACCTCTGGGCCACCAGGACACTAAAACCAGCGCTAGACTCTGTTATATTTCACACAAAGCCTGTTGAATGAGCTTATGGCGCCGTGAACCTCTAATGGGGACCACCCGTGCCGCTTAGGTGATCAGAGCAACGTTTTACCAAATTCGGCTTCGAAACACGAGGATCGATATATTTTTCATTAGCCTAATAAAGCACTTAGATTTCTACATATAATTAACACCTCACCCCGCCAGGATTCGTACCCACGATCTTATAATTGTGGCCGAGGAACGCTGCCTCTGGGCCACCAGGACACTAAAAGCAGTCGTAAACGCTGTGATATTTCACACAAAGCCTGTTGAACGACGTTATGGCGCCGTGAACCTCTAATGGGGACTACCCCTGATGCTTAGGTGATCAGAGCAACGTTTTACCAAATCCGGCTTCGAAACACGAGGATCCATATATATTTAATTAGCCCAATAAAGCAAGCGGACTTCTACATATAATCAACACCTCACCCCACCAGGATTCAAAACAAAAATCTTATAATTGTGACCAGGGAACGCTACCTGTGGTCCACCAGGACACTAAAAGCAGTCCTAGTCTCTGTTATATTTCACACAAAGCCTGTTCAACGAGCTTATGGCACTGTGAACCTCTAATGAGGACCACCAGTGCCGCTTAGGTGTTCAGAGAAACGTTTTACTAAATCCGGCTTCGAAACACGAGGATCCATATCTATTTCATTAGCCTAATACAGCACACACATTTCAACATATAATCAACACCTCACCCCACCAGGATTCGAACCCACGATCTTATAATTGTGACCGGTGAACGCTACCTCTGGGCCACCAGGACACTAAAAGCAGTCCTAGACTCTGTTATATTTCACACAAAGCCTGTTCAATGAGCTTATGGCGCCGTGAACCTCTAAAGGGGACCACCAGTGCCGCTTAGGTGATCAGAGCAACGTTTTACCAAATCCGGCTATGAAACATGAGGATCCATATATATTTCTTTAGCCCAATAAAGCACGCGGACTTCTACATAAAATCAACACCTCACCCCACCAGGATTCAAACACAAAATCTTATAATTGTGACCAGGGAATGCTACCTGTGGACGACAAGGACACTAAAAGCAGTCCTAGACTCTGTTATATTTCACACAAAGCCTGTTCAACGAGCTTATGGCGCCGTGAACCTCTAATGAGGACCACCAGTGCTGCTTAGCTGTTCAGAGTAACGTTTTACTAAATCCGGCTTCGAAACACGAGGATCCATATCTATTTCATTAGCCCAATAGAGCACGCACATTTCTACATATAATCAACACCTCACCCCACCAGGATTCGAACCAACGATCGTATAATTGTACCGGGGAACGCTACCTCTGGGCCACCAGGACACTAAAAGCAGTCCTAGACTCTGTTATATTTCACAAAAAGCCTGTTCAATGAGCTTATGGCGCCGTGAACCTCTAATGGGGACCACCCGTGCCGCTTAGGTGATCAGAGCAACGTTTTACCAAATCCGGCTTCGAAACACGAGGATCCATTTCTATTTCATTAGCCCAATAAAGCACGCACATTTCTACATATAATCAACACCTCACCCCACCAGGATTCGAACCCACGATCTTATAATTGTGACCGGGGAAGGCTGCCTCTTGGCTACCAGGACAATAAAAGCAGTTCTTGACTCTACTATATTTCACACAAAGCCTGTTCAACGAGCTTATGACTGTGTGAACCTCTAATGGGGACCACCCGTGCCGCTTAGGTGATCAGAGCAACGTTTTACCAAATCCGGCTTCGAAACACGAGGATCCATATATATTTCATTAGCCCAATAATGCACGCGGACTTCGACATATAATCAATACCTCACCCCACCAGGATTCAAACCAAAAATCATATAATTGTGACCAGGAAACGCTACTTGTGGACCACCAGGACACTAAAAGCAGTCCTAGACTCTGTTATATTTCACACAAAGCCTGTTCAACGAGCTTATGGCACTGTGAACCTCGACTGGGGACCACCAAAGTCCGCTTAGGTGTTCAGAGCAACGTTTTACCAAATCCGGCTTCAAAACACGAGGATCCATATATATTACATTAGCCCAATAAAGCACACAGACTTCTACATATAATCAACACCTCACCCCACCAGGATTCGAACCCAAAATCTTATAATTGTGACCGGGGAACGCTACCTCTAGGCCACCAGGACACTAAAAGCAGTCCTAGACTCTGTTATATTTCACACAAAGCCTGTTCAACAAGCTTATGGCGCCGTGTACCTCTAATGAGGACCAGCAGTGCTGCTTAGATGTTCAGAGTAACGTTTTACTAAATCCGGCTTCGAAAAACGAGGATCCATATATATTTCATTAGCCCAAGAAAGCACGCGGACTTCTACATATAATCAACACCTCACCCCACCAGGATTCAAAACCACGATCTTATAAATGTGACCGGGGTATGCTACCTCTGGGCCACCACGACAATAAAAGCAGTCCTAGACTCTACTATATTTCACACAAAGCCTGTTCAACGACCTGATGGCGCCATGAACCTCTAATGGGGACCACCCGTGCCGCTTAGGTGATCAGAGCAACGTTTTACCAAATCCGGCTTCGAAAAACGAGGATCCATATCTATTTTATTAGCCCAATAAAGCACGCGGAATTCTACATATAATAAACACCTCACTCCACCAGGATTTGAACCCACGATCTTATAATTGTGACCGGGAAACGCTACCTCTGGACCACCAGGACACTAAAAGCAGTCCTAGACTCTGTTATATTTCACACAAAGCCTGTTGAATGAGCTTATGGCGCCGTGAACCTCTAATGGGGACCACCCGTGCCGCTTAGGTGTTCAGAGTAACGTTTTACCAAATCCGGCTTCGAAAAACGAGGATCCATATCTATTTTATTAGCCCAATAAAGCACGCACACTTCTACATATAATCAACACCTCACCCCACCAGGATTCGAACCCACGATCTTATAATTGTGACCGGGGAACGCTACCTCTGGGCCACCAGGACACTAAAAGCAGCGCTAGACTCTGTTATATTTCACACAAAGCCTGTTCAATGAGCTTATGGCGCCGTGAACCTCTAATGGGGACCACCCGTGCCGCTTAGGTGATCAGAGCAACGTTTTACCAAATTCGGCTTCGAAACACGAGGATCGATATATTTTTCATTAGCCCAATAAAGCACGCAGATTTCTACATATAATTAACACCTCACCCCACCAGGATTCGAACCCACGATCATATAATTGTGGCCGAGGAACGCTACCTCTAGGCCACCAGGACACTAAAAGCAGTCGTAGACGCTGTGATATTTCACACAAAGCCTGTTGAACGACGTTATGGCGCCGTTAACCTCTAATGGGGACTACCCCTGATGCTTAGGTGATCAGAGCAACGTTTTACCAAATCCGGCTTCGAAACACGAGGATCCATATATATTTAATTAGCCCAATAAAGCAAGCGGACTTCTACATATAATCAACACCTCACCCCACCAGGATTCAAAACAAAAATCTTATTATTGTGACCAGGGAACGCTACCTGTGGTCCACCAGGACACTAAAATCAGTCCTAGTCTCTGTTATATTTCACACAAAGCCTGTTCAACGAGCTTATGGCACTGTGAACCTCTAATGAGGACCACCAGTGCCGCTTAGGTGTTCAGAGTAACGTTTTACTAAATCCGGCTTCGAAACACGAGGATCCATATCTATTTCATTAGACTAATACAGCACACACATTTCAACATATAATCAACACCTCACCCCACCAGGATTCGAACCCACGATCTTATAATTGTGACCGGTGAACGCTACCTCTGGGCCATCAGGACACTAAAAGCAGTCCTAGACTCTGTTATATTTCACACAAAGCCTGTTCAATGAACTTATGGCGCCGTGAACCTCTAAAGGGGACCACCCGTGCCGCTTAGGTGATCAGAGCAACGTTTTACCAAATCCGGCTATGAAACACGAGGATCCATATATATTTCTTTAGCCCAATAAAGCACGCGGACTTTTCGCCAAAATCAACACCTC
>NW_024749348.1:0-10789 GCF_018991925.1 Homarus americanus
TTTAACCCCTTGAGAAGTTTATGTATGATGATTTAACCCTTGAGAAGCCTACCTGTATGATAATTCAACCCTTGAGAAGCTTATGTCTGATGATTTAACTTGTGAAGCCTACCTGTATGATGATTTAACCCTTTGAGAAGCTTACCTGTATGATGATTTAAGCCCTTGAGATGCTTGCCTGTATGATGATTTAACCCCTTGAGAATCCTACCTGTATGATGATTTAACCCCTTGAGAAGCTTACCTGTATGATGATTTAACCCCTTGAGAAGCTTACCTGTATGATGATTTAACCCCTTGAGAAGCTTACCTGTATGATGATTTAACCCCTTGAGAAGCCTACCTGTATGATGATTTAACCACTTGAGAAGCCTACCTGTTTGATGAATTAACCCCTTCAGAAGCCTACCTGTATGATGATTTAACCCCTTCAGAAGCCTACCTGTATGATGATTTAACCCCTTCAGAAGCTTACCTGTATGATGATTTAACCCCTTGAGAAGCCTACTGTATGATGATTTAACCCCTTGAGAAGATTACCTGTATGATGATTTAACCCCTTGAGAAGCTTACCTGTATGATGATTTAACCCCTTGAGAAGCTTACCTGTATGATGATTTAACCCCTTGATAAGACTACCTGTATAATGATTTAACCCCGTGAGAAGCTTACCTGTATGATGATTTAACCCCTTGAGAAACTTACCTGTATGATGATTTAACTCCTTGAGAAGCCTACCTGTATGATGATTTAACCCCTTGAGGAGCCTACCTGTATGATGGTTAACTTGTCGAAGCTTACCTGTATGATGATTTGCTTATGTAGAAATACCTGTATGATTATTTTAACGCCGAAAGCCTACCTGGCAAGTGATTTAACTCATTGAAGCCTACCTGTATGATGGTTTAACTTGTAAAGCTTACCTGTATGATGATTTAACCCCTTGAGAAGCCTACCTGTATGATTATTTAACCCCTTGAGAAGCTTACCTGTACGATGATTTAACTCCTTCAGAAGCCTACCTGTATGATGATTAAACCCCTTGAGAAGCTTACATGTATGATGATTTAACCCCTTCAGAAGCCTACCTGTATGATGATTTAACCCTTTGAGAAGCAGAGCTGTATGATGATTTTAGCCCTTGAGAAGCTTGCCTGTATGATGATTTAACCCCTTGAGAATCCTACCTGTATGATGATTTAACCCCTTGAGAAGCTTACCTGTATGATGATTTAACCCCTTGAGAAGCTTACCTTTATGATTACTTAACCCCTTGAGAAGCTTACCTGTACGATGATTTAACCTCTTCAGAAGCCTACCTGTATGATGATTTAACCCCTTGAGAATCTTACCTGTATGATGATTTAACCCCTTGAGATGCTTACCTGTATGATGATTTATCCCCTTGAGAGGCTTACCTGTATGATGATTTAACCCCTTGAGAAGTTTACCTGTATGATGATTTAACCCCATGAGAAGCCTACCTGTATGATGATTTAAGCCCTTGAGAAGCTTACCTGTATGATGATTTAACCCCTTGAGGAGCCTACCTGTATGATGATTTAACCCCTTGAGAAGCTTACCTGTATGATGATTTAACCCCTTGAGATGCTTACCTGTATGATGATTTATCCCCTTGAGAAGCTTACCCGTATGATGATTTAACCCCTTCAGAAGCTTACCTGTATTATGATTTAAACCCTTGAGAAGCTTATGTGTATGATGATTTAACCCCTTGAGAAGCTTACCTGTATGATTATTTAACCCCTTGAGAAGCTTACCTGTATGATGATTTATCGCCTTGAGAAGCTTACCTGTATGATGATTTAACCCCTTGAGAAGCTTACCTGCATGATGATATAACCCTTTGAGAAGCTTACCTTCTATGATGATTTAACCACTTGAGAAGCCTACCTGTATGATGATTTAACCCCTTGAGAAGCTTACCTGTATGATGATTTAATCCATTGAGAAGCTTTACCATATGATGATTTAACCCCTTGAGAAGCTTACCTGTGATGATTTAACCCCTTGAAAGCCTACCTGTATGATGATTTAACCCTTGAAAAGCTTACCTGTATGATGATTTAACCCCTTCAGAAGCCTACCTGTATGATGATTTAACCCCTTGAGAACCCTACCTGTATGATGATTTAACCCCTTGAGAAGTTTACCTGTATGATGGCTTAACCCCTTAAGAAGCCTACACTGCAGTAGTTTAGCGCCAGGGAAGCCTCCGTGCGGAGGTGATAGTTTAACCACCTGAAAAGCTTACCTGTATATTGATTTAACTGAGAAGCGTACCTGTATGATGATTTAACCCTTGAGAAGCTTACCTGTGCAATCTAAATTAACCCGTTGAAGGAAGCCTACCTGTATGATGATTCAGCCCATGAAAGCCTACCTGCATGATGATTCCCTTCCTTGAGGCTTACCTGTATGATGATTTAACATAGAGAAGCCTACCTGTTTGATGGATTTAACCCTCGAGAAGCTTACCTGTATGATGATTTAAGCCCTAGAAAAACCTACCTGTATGATGATTTAACCCCTTCAGATGCTTTCCTGTATGATGATCTAACCCCTTGAGAAGCTTACCTGTATGATGATTTAACCCCTTGATAAGCCTACCTGTATGATGATTTAACCCCTTGAGAAGCTTACCTTTACGATGATTTAACCCCTTGAGAAGCCTACCTGTATGATGATTTAACCCCTTGAGAAGCTTACCTGTATGATTATTTAACCCCTTGAGATGCTTACCTGTATGATGATTTATCCCTTTGAGAAGCTTACCTGTATGATGATTTAACCCCTTGAAAAGTTTACATGTATGATGATTTAACCCCTTGAGAAGCCTACCTGTATGATAATTCAACCCCTTGAGAAGCTTACATGTATGATGATTTAACCCCTTCAGAAGCCTACCTGTATGATGATTTAACCCTTTGAGAAGCTTACCTGTATGATGATTTAAGCCCTTGAGAAGCTTGCCTGTATGATGATTTAACCCCTTGAGAATCCTACCTGTATGATGATTTAACCCCTTGAGAAGCTTACCTGTATGATGATTTAACCCCTTGAGAAGCTTACCTGTATGATATTTTAACCCCTAGAGAAGCTTACCTGTATGATGATTTAATCCCCTGAAAAGCATACCTGTATGATGATTTAACCCCTTGAGAATCTTACCTGTATGATGATTTAACCCCTTGAGAAGCTTACCTGTATGATGATTTATCCCGTTGAGAAGCTTACCTGTATGATGATTTAACCCCTTGAGAAGCTTACCTGTATGATGATTTAACCCCTTGATAAGACTACCTGTATAATGATTTAACCCCTTGAGAAGCTTACCTGTATGATGATTTAACCCCTTGAGATGCTTACCTGTATGATGATTTAACCCCTTGAGAAGCTTACCTGTATGATGATTTAACCCCTTGAGAAGCTTACCTGTATGATGATTTAACCCCTTGAGAAGCCTACCTGTATGATGATTTAACCCCTTGAGAAGCCTACCTGTATGATGATTTAACCCTATGAGAAGCTTACCTGTATGATGATTTAACCCCTTGAGAAGCTTACCTGCATGATGATTTAACCCTTTGTGAAGCTTACCTTCTATGATGATTTACCCACTTGAAAAGCCTACCTGTATGATGATTTTACCCCTTGAGAAGCCTACCTGTATGATAATTTAACCCTTTCAGAAGCCTACCTGTATGATGATTTAAGCCCTTGAGATGCCTACCTGCATGATGATTTAACCCCTTGAAAAGTTTACCTGTATAATGATTTAACCCCTTGAGAAGCCTCCGTGTATGATGATTTAACCCCCTGAAAAGCTTACCTGTATGATGATTTAACCTCTTGAGAAGCCTACCTGTATGATGATTTAACCCCTTGAAAAGCTTACCTGTATGATGATTTAAACCCATGAGAAGCCTACCTCTATGATGATTTAACCCCTTAGGAAGCCTACCTGCATGATGATTTAACCCCTTGAGAAGCCTCCGTGTATGATGATTTAACCACCTGAAAAGCTTACCTGTATGTTGATTTAACCCCTTGAGAAGCCGACCTGTATGATGATTTAACCCCTTGAGAAGCTTACCTGTATGATAATTTAACCCGTTGAGAAGCCTACCTGTATGATGATTCAGCCCTTGAGAAGCCTACCTGCATGATGATTTAACCCCTTGAGAAGCTTACCTGTATGATGATTAAACCCCTTGAGAAGCCTACCTGTTTGATGATTTAACCCCTTGAGAAGCTTACCTGTATGATGATTTAAGCCCTAGAAAAACCTACCTGTATGATGATTTAACCCCTTGAGAAGCTTACCTGTACGATGATCTAACCCCTTGAGAAGCTTACCTGTATGATGATTTAACCCCTTGATAAGCCTACCTGTATGATGATTTAACCCCTTGAGAAGCTTACCTGTACGATGATTTAACCCCTTGAAAGGCCTACCTGTATGATGATTTAACCCCTTGAGAAGCTTACCTGTATGATGATTTAACCCCTTGAGATGCTTACCTGTATGATGATTTAACCCCTTGAGAAGTTTACCTGTATGATGATTTAACCCCTTGAGAAGCCTACCTGTATGATGATTTAAACCCTTGAGAAGCCTACCTGTATGATGATTTAACCCCTTGAGAAGCTTACCTGTATGATGATTTAACCCCTTGAGAAGCTAACCTTTATGATGATTTAACCCGTTGAGAAGCCTACCTGTATGATGATTTAACCCCTTGAGAAGCTTACCTGAATGATGATTTAACCCCTTGAGAAGCCTACCTGTATGATGATTTAAGCCCTTGAGAAACCTACCTGTTTGATGATTTAACCCCTTGAGAAGCTTACCTGTATAATGATCTAACCCTTGAGAAGCTTGCCTGTATGATGATGCAACCCCTTGAGAAGCTTACCTGTATGATGATTTAACCCCTTCAGAAGCCTAACTGTATGATGATTTAACCCCTTGAGAAGCTTACTTGTATGATGATTTAACCCCTTGAGAAGCCTACCTGTATGATGATTAAATCCCTTGAGAAACCTACCTGTATGATGATTTAACCCCTTGAGAAGCTACCTGTATGATGATTTAACCCCTTGAGAAGCTTGCCTGTATGATGATTTAACCCCTTGAGAATCCTACCTGTATGATGATTTAACCCCTTGAGAAGCTTACCTGTATGATGATTTAACCCCTTGAGAAGCTTACCTGTATGATGATTTAACCCCTTGAGAAGCTTACCGGTATGATGATTTTACCCCTTGATAAGCCTACCTGTATGATGATTTAACCCCTTGAGAAGCTTACCTGTATGATGATTTAACCCCTTGAGAAACTTACCTGTATGATGATTGAACCCCTTGAGAAGCCTACCTGTATGATGATTTAACCCCTTGAGAAGCCTACCTGTATGATGATTTAACCCATTGAGAAGCTTACCTGTATGATGATTTAACCCCTTGAGAAGCCTACCTGTATGATGATTTAACCCATTGAGAAGCTTACCTGTACGTTGATTTAACCCCTTGAGAAGCCTACCTGTATGATGATTTAAACCCTTGAGAAGCTTACCTGTATGATGATTTAACCCCTTGAGATGCTTACCTGTATGATGATTTATCCCCTTGAGAAGCTTACCTGTATGATGATTTAACCCCTTGAGAAGTTTACCTGTATGATGATTTAACCCCTTGAGAAGCCTACCTGTGTGATGATTTAACCCCTTGAGAATCTTACCTGTATTTTTTAATTAACCCCTTGAAAAGCTTACCTGTATGATGATTTAACCCCTTGAGAAGCCTACCTGTATGATGATTTAACCCCTTGAGAAGCCAACCTGTATGGTGATTTAACCCCTTGAGAAGTTTACCTGTATGATGATTTAACCCCATGAGAAGCCTAACTGTATGATGATTTAACCCCTTGAGAAGCTTACCTGTATGATGATTTAAACCCTTGAGAAGCTTACGTGTATGATGATTTAACCCCTTGAGAAGCTTATCAGTATGATTATTTAACCCCTTGAGAAGCTTACCTGTATGATTTATCGCCTTGAGAAGCTTACCTGTATGATGATTTAACCCCTTGAGAAGTTTACCTGCATGATGATTTAACCCTTTAAGAAGCTTACCTTCTATGATGATTTAACCACTTGAGAAGCCTGCCTCTATGATGATTTAACCCCTTGAGAAGCTTACCTATATGATGATTTAACCCCTTGAGAAGCTTACCTGTATGATGATTTAACCCCTTGAGAAGCTTACCTGTATGATGATTTAACCCATTGAGAAGCTTTCCTGTATGATGATTTAACCCCTTGAGAAGCTTACCTGTATGATGATTTAACCCCTTGAGAAGCTTGCCTGTATGATGATTTAACCCTTTGAGAATCCTACCTGTATGATGATTTAACCCCTTAAGAAGCATATCTGTATGATGATTTAACCCCTTGAGAAGCCTACCTGTATGATGATTTAACCCCTTGAGAAGCTTACCTGTACGACGATTTAACCCCTTGAGAAGCCTACCTGTATGATGATTTAACCCCTTGAGAAGCTTACCTGTATGATGATTTAACCCCTTGAGATGCTTACCTGTATGATGATTTATCCCCTTGAGAAACTTACCTGTATGATGATTTAACCCCTTGAGAAGTTTACCTGTATGATGATTTAACCCCTTGAGAAGCCTACCTATATGATGATTTAACCCCTTGAGAAGCTTAGCTGTATGATGATTTAACCCCTTGAGAAGCATACCTGTATGATGATTTAACCCCTTGAGAAGCCTACCTGTATGATGATTTAACCCCTTGAGAAGCCCACCTGTTCGATAATTTAACCCGTTGAGAAGCCTACCTGTATGATGATTTAAGCCCTTGAGAAGTCCTACCTGCATAATGATTTAACCCCTTGAGAAGCTAACCTGTATTATGATTTAACCCCTTGAGAAACCTACCTATATGATGATTTAACCCCTTGAGAAGCTTACCTGTATGATGAATTAAGCCCTAGAAAAACCTACCTGTATGATGATTTAACCCCCTCAGATGCTTACCTGTATGATGATCTAACCCCTTGAGAAGCTTACCTGTATGATGATTTAACCCCTTAAAGCTTACCTGTATCATGATTTAACCCCTTGAGAAGCTTACCTGTATGATGATTTAAGCCCTTGAGAAGCTTGCCTGTGTGATGATTTAACCCCTTGAGAAGTCTACCTGTATGATGATTTAACCCCTTAAGAAGCTTACCTGTATGATGATTTAACCCCTTGAGAAGCTTACCTGTATGATGATTTAACCCACTGAGAAGCCTACCTGTATGATGATTTAATCCCTTGGGAAGCCTACCTGTATGATGATTTAACCCCTTGAGAAGTTTACCTGTATGATGATTTAACCCCATGAGAAGCCTACCTGTATGATGATTTAACCCCTTGAGAAGCTTACCTGTATGATGATTACACCCTTGAGAAGCTTACGTGTATGATGATTTAACCCCTTGAGAAGCTTACCTGTATGATTATTTAACCCCTTGAGAAGCTTACCTGTATGATGATTTATCGCCTTGAGAAGCTTACCTGTATGATGATTTAACCCCTTGAGAAGCTTACCTGCATGATGATATAACCCTTTGAGAAGCTTACCTTCTATGATGATTTAACCACTTGAGAAGCCTACCTGTATGATGATTTAACCCCTTGAGAAGCTTACCTGTATGATGATTTAATCCATTGAGAAGCTTACCTGAATGATGATTTAACCCCTTGAGAAGCACCTGTATGATGATTTAACCCTTGAGAAGCTTACCTGTATGATGATTTAACCCTTGAGAAAACACCTGTATGATGGTTAACCCTTGAAACTTACCTGTGATGATTTATCCTTGAAGAGGCTTACCTACCTGTATGATGATTAAACCCCTTGAGAAGCTTACCTGCATGATGATTTAACCCTTTGCGAAGCTTACCTTCTATGATGATTTAACCATTTGAGAAGCCTACCTGTATGATGATTTAACCCCTTGAGAAGCCTACCTGCATGATGATTTAACCCCTTCAGAAGTTTACCTGTATAATGATTTAACCCCTTGAGAAGCCTCCGTGTATGATGATATAACCCCCTGAAAAGCTTACCTGTATGATGATTTAACCCCTTGAGAAGCCTACCTGTATGATGATTTAACCCCTTGAGAAGCTTACCTGTATGATAATTTAACCCATTGAGAAGCCTACCTGTATGATGATTTCAGCCCCTGAGAAGCGTACCTGCATGATGATTTAACCCCTTGAGAAGCTTACCTGTATGATGATTTAACCTCTTGAGAAGCCTACCTGTATGATGATTTAACCCCTTGAGAAGCTTTCCTGTATGATGATTTAAGCCCTAGAAAAACCTACCTGTATGAATGATTTAACCCCTTCAGATGCTTACCTGTATGATGATCTAACCCCTTGAGAAGCTTACCTGTATGGTGATTTAACCCCTTGAGAATCCTACCTGTATGATGATTTAACCCCTTGAGAAACTTACCTGTATGATGACTTAACCCCTTGAGAAGCCTACCTGTATGATGATTTAACCCCTTGAGAAGCTTACCTGTATGATGATTTAACCCCTTGAGAAGCTTACCTGTATGATGATTTAACCCCTTGAGAAGCTTACCTGTATGATGATTTAACCCCTTGAGAAGCCTCCCTGTATGATGATTTAAGCCCTTGAGAAGCCTACCTGCATCATAATTTAACCCCTTGAGAAGCTTACATGTATGATGAATTAACCCCTTGAGAAGCCTACCTGTATGATGATTTAACCCATTGAGAAGCTTACCTGTATGATGATTTAAGCCCTTGAGAAGCTTGCCTGTATGATGATTTAACCCCATGAGAAGCCTACCTGTATGAAGATTTAACCCCTTGAGAAGCTTACCTGTATGATGATTTAAACCCTTGAGAAGCTTACGTGTATGATGATTTAACCCCTTGAGAAACTTGCCTGTATGATTATTTAACCCCTTGAGAAGCTTACCTGTATGATGATTTATCGCCTGAGAAGTTTCATCTGTATGATGATTTAAACCCCCTTGAGAAGCCTACCTGTAAGGATAGACAACCCCTATGAGAAGCATCTAAAGATGATTTAACCCCTTGAGAACCCTACCTGTATGATAATTTAACCCCTTGAGAAGTCTACCTGTATGATGATTTAAGCCCTTGAGAAGCCTACCTGTATGATGATTTAACCCCATGAGAAGCTTACCTGTATGATGATTTAACCCCTTGAGAACCCTACCTGTATGATAATTTAACCCCTTGAGAAGTCTACCTGTATGATGATTTAACCCCTTGAGAAGCTTAACTGTATGATGATTTAACCCCTTGAGAAGCCTACCTGTATGATGATTTAACCCCTTAAGAAGCTTATCTGTATGATGAATTAAGCCCTTGAAAAACCTATTTGGATGATGATTTAACCCATTGAGAAGCTTACCTGTATGATGATCTAACCCCTTGAGAATCCTACCTGTGTGATGATTTAACGCCCTGAGAAGCTTATCTGTATGATGAATTAAGCCCTTGAAAAACCTACTTGGATGATGATTTAACCCCTTGAGAAGCTTACCTGTATGATGATTTAACCCCATGAGAAGCCTACCTGTATGATGATTAACCCCTTGAGAAGCTTACCTGTATGATGATTTAAAACCCTTGAGAAGCTTACGTGTATGATGATTTAACCCCTTGAGAAGTTTACCTGTATGAACTCTGGAGACGCCACCTTATGATGATTTAACCCTCGAGCTTTTTTACCAGATGATGATTTACCCGAGAAGCCTACCAAAGGATGATTTTAACTTTGAAACCCTACCTGTATGATGATTTAACCCTTGAGAAACCTACTCGTGTGATTTAACTTGAGTAGTTACCTATATGATGATTTAACCCCTTGAGAAGCCTACCTGTATGATGATTGAACCCCTTGAGAAGCTTACCTGTATGATGATTTAACCCCTTGAGAAGCCTACGTGTATGATGATTTAACACCCTGAAAAGCTTACCTGTATGAAGATTTAACCCCTTGAGAAGCCTACCTGTATGATGATTTAACCCCTTGAGAAGCCTACCTGTATGATAATTTAACTCCTTGAGAAGCTTACCTGTATGATGATCTAACCCCTTGAGAAGCTTTCCTGTATGATGATTTAACCCCTTGATAAGCCTACCTGTATGATGATTTAACCCCTTGAGAAGCTTACCTGTATGATGATTTAACCCCTTGAGAAACTTACCTGTATGATGATTTAACCCCTTGTGAAGCCTACGTGTATGATGATTTAACCCCTTGAGAAGGCTACGTGTATGATGATTTAACCCACTGAGAATCTTACCTGTATGATGATTTAACTCCTTGAGAAGCCTACCTGTGTGATGATTTAACCCCTTGAGAAGCATACCTGTATGATGATTTAACCCTTGAGAAGCTTACCTGTATGATGATTTAACCCCTTGAGAAGCTTACCTGTATGATGATTTAACCCCTTGAGAAGCTTACCTGTATGATGATTTAACACCTTGAGAAGCATACCTGTATGATGATTTAAATCCTTGAGAAGTTTACCTGTATGATGATTTAACCCCTTGAGAAGCCTACCTGTATGATGATTTAACCCCTTGAGAAGCCTACCAGTATGATGATTTAACCCCTTGAGAAGTTTACCTGTATGATGATTTAACCCCATGAGAAGCCTACCTGTATGATGA
>NW_024749349.1:0-16765 GCF_018991925.1 Homarus americanus
AAAGTCCCTTGGTCGAGTATAACAAAGTTTTCTTATCGAGTATAACAAAGGCCCCTGGTCGAGTATAACAAAGTCCTCTGGTCGAGTATAACAAAGTCCCCTGATCGAGTATAACAAAGTGCCCTGGTCGAGTATAACAAAGTCCCCTGATCGAGGATAACCAAAACCCCTCATCGAGTATAACAAAGTCCCCTGGTTGAGTATAACAAAGTTCCCTGATCGAGTATAACAAAGTCCTCTTGTTGAGTATAACAAAGTCCCCTGATCGAGTATAACATATCTCCTGATCGAGTATAAGAAAATTCCCCTGATCGAGTATAACAAAGTCCCCTGATCGATTATAACAAAGTCCCCTGGTCGATTATAACAAATTCCCCTTATCGAGTATTACAAAGACTCCTTATCGAGTATAACAAAGTCCGGTGATCGAGTATAACAAAGGCCCCTGGTCGAGTATAACAAAGTCCCCTGATCGAGTATAACAAAGCCCCCTGGACGAGTATAACAAAGTCCCCTGATCGAGTATAACAAAGTCCCGGATCGAGTATAACAAAGTCCCCTGATCGATTATAACAAAGTCCCCTGGTCGATTATAACAAATTCCCCTTATCGAGTATTACAAAGACTCCTTATCGAGTATAACAAAGTCCGGTGATCGAGTATAACAAAGGCCCCTGGTCGAGTATAAAAAAGTCCCCAATTCGAGTACAACAAAAGTCCCCTGATCGAGTATAAAAAAGTCCCCTGGCCCAGTATAACAAAGTCCCCATATAGAGTATAACAAAGTCCCCTGATCGATTATATCAAAGTCCCCTGGTCGAGTATAGCAAAGGGCTCTGATCGAGTAAGACAAAGTCCCCTGATCGAGTATAACAAATTCCTCTTATCGAGTATAACAAATTCCCTTTATCGAGTATAACAAAGTCCCCTGATCGAGTATAACAAAGGCCCCTGGTCGAGTATAACAAAGTCCCCTGATCGAGGATAACAAAAGTCCCCTGATCGAGTATAACAAAGTCCCCTGATCGGGTATAAAAATGTCCCCTGGTCCAGTATAACAAAGTCCCCTGATCGAGTATAACAAAGGACCCTGGACGAGTATAACACAGTCCCCTGATCGAGTATAACAAAGTCCCTTGGTCGAGTATAACAAAGTTTTCTTATCGAGTATAACAAAGGCCCCTGGTCGAGTATAACAAAGTCCTCTGATCGAGTATAACAAAATTCCCCTGATCGAGTATAACAAAGTCCCTTAATCAAGTATAGCAAAATCCCCTCATCGAGTATAACATATCCCCTGATCGAGTATAAAAAAGTCCTCTGGACGAGTATAACAAAGTCCATTGATCGAGTATAACAAAGTCCCCTGGTCGAGTATAACAAAGTCCCCTGATCGAGGATAACCAAAACCCCTCATCGAGTATAACAAAGTCCCATGATTGAGTATAACAAAATCCCCTGATCGAGTATAACAAAGTCCTCTGGTTGAGTATAACAAAGTCCCCTGATCGAGTATAACATATCCTCTGATCGCGTATAACAAAATTCCCCTGGTTCGAGTATGACAAAGTCCCCTGATTAATTTTAAAAAAGTCCCCTGGTTGAGTATAACAAAGTTCCCTGATCGAGTATAACAAAGTCCCCTTGTCGAGTATAACAAAGCCCCCTCATCGAGTATAACAAAGGCCCCTAATCGAGCATAAGAAAGTCCCCTGATTGAGTATAACAAAGTACCTATATCGAGTATAACAAAGTCCTCTTGTTGAGTATAACAAAGTCTCCTAATCGAATATAACATATCCCCTGATCGAGTATAACAAAATTCACCTGATCGAGTATGACAAAGTCCCATGATTAATTTTTAAAAAGCCCCTGGTTGAGTATAACAAAGTTCCCTGATCGAGTATAACAAAGTCCCCTGGTCGAGTATAACAAAGCCCCCCTCTTCGAGTATAACAAAGTCCCCTTATCGAGTATAACAAAGTCCTCTTGTTGAGTATAACAAAGTCCCCTGATCGAGTATAACATATCCCCTGATCGAGTATAACAAAATTCCCCAGATCGAGTATGACAAAGTCCCATGATTAATTTTAAAAAAGTCCCCTGGTTGAGTATAACAAAGTTCCCTGATCGAGTATAACAAAGCCGCTTAATCGAGTATAACAAAGTCCCCTGGTCGTGTATAACTTAGTCCCCTGTTTGAGTCTAACAAAATCTGGTGATCGAGTATAACAAAGGCCCCTCGTCGAGTATAACAAAGTCCCCTGATCAAGTATAACAAAGCCCCCTGGACGAGTATAACAAAGTCCCCTGATCGAGTATAACAAAGTCCCTGATCGAGTATAACAAAGTCCCCTGATTGATTATAACAAAGTCCCCTGGTCGAGTATAACAAAGTCCATTGGTCAAGTATAAAAAAGTCCCCTGGTCGAGTATAACAAAGTCCCCAGATCGAGTATAACAAAGGCCCCTCATCGAGTATTACAAAGTCCATTGGTCAAGTATAAAAAAGTCCCCTTATCGAGTATAACAAAGTCGTTGATCGTGTATAACAAAGTCCCCTCATTGAGTATAACAAAGCCCCCTGGACGAGTATAACAAAGTCCCCTGATCGAGTATAAAAAAGTCCCTGATCGAGTATAATAAAGTCCCCTGGTCCAATATAACAAACACCCTGATCGAGTATAACATATCCCCTCATCCAGTATAACAACGTCTCCTGGCGCAGTATAACAAAGTCCGCAGATCGAGCATAACAAAGTCCCCTGATCGATTATAACAAAGTCCCCTGGTCGAGTATAACAAAGGGCCCTCATCGAGTAAGACAAAGTCCCTTGATCGAGTATAACAAAGTCCCCTGATCCTAGTATAACAAAGCCCACTGGACGAGTATAATAAAGACCCCTGAACCGAGTATAACAAAGTCCCCTAATCTAGGATAACAAAGGCCCCTGATCGAGTATTAGAAAGGTCTTTTATAGAGTATAACAAAGTCACCTGCTCGAGTATAACAAATTCCCCTTATCGAGTAAAACAAATTCCCCTTATCGAGTATTACAAAGACTCCTTATCGAGTATAACAAAGTCCGGTGATCGAGTATAACAAAGGCCCCTGGTCGAGTATAAAAAAGTCCCCAGATCGAGTATAACAAAAGTCCCCTGATCGAGTATAACAAAGTCCCCTGGCCCAGTATAACAAAGTCCCCATATCGAGTATAACAAAGTCCCCTGATCGATTATATCAAAGTCCCCTGGTCGAGTATAGCAAAGGGCTCTGATCGAGTAAGACAAAGTCCCCTGATCGAGTATAACAAATTCCTCTTATCGAGAATAACAAAGTCCCCTTATCGAGTATAACAAAGTCCCCTGATCGAGTATAACAAAGGCCACTGGTCGAGTATAACAAAGTCCCCTGATCGAGGATAACAGAAGTCCCCTGATCGAGTATAACAAAGTCCCCTGATCGGGTATAAAAAAGTCCCCTGGTCCAGTATAACAAAGTCACCTGATCGAGTATAACAAAGGACCCTGGACGAGTATAACTAAGTCCCCTGATCGAGTATAACAAAAGTCCCTTGATCGAGTATAACAAAGTCCCTTGGTCGAGTAAAACAAAGTTTTCTTATCGAGTATAACAAAGGCCCCTGGTCGAGTATAACAAAGTCCTCTGATCGAGTATAACAAAATTCCCCTGATCGAGTATAACAAAGTCCCCTAATCAAGTATAGAAAATCCACTCATCGAGTATAACATATCCCCTGATCGAGTATAAAAAAGTCCTCTGGTCGAGTAAAACAAAGTCCCCTGATCGAGTATAACAAAGTACCCTAGTCGAGTATAACAAAGTCCCCTGATCGAGGATAACCAAAACCCCTCATCGAGTATAACAAAGTCCCATGATTGAGTATAACAAAGTCCCCTGATTAATTTTCAAAAAGTCCCCTGGTGGAGTATAACAAAGTTCCCTGATCGAGTATAACAAAGTCCCCTTGTCGAGTATAACAAAGCCCCCTCATCGAGTATAACAAAGGCCCCTAATCGAGCATAACAAAGTCCCCTGATTGAGTATAACAAAGTCCCCTTATCGAGTATAACAAAATTCCTGATCGAGTATGACAAAGTCCCATGATTAATTTTAAAAAGTCCCCTGGTTGAGTATAACAAAGTTGTGATCGAGTATAACAAAGTCCCCTGGTCGAGTATAAAAAGCCCCTATCGAGTATAAAAAACCCCTAATCAGAGTATAACAAAAGTCCACTGATCGAGTATAACATATCCCCTGATCGAGTATAACAAAGTCCTCTTGGTCAAGTATAAAAAAAGTCCCCTGATCGAGTATAACATATCCCCTGATCGAGTAAAAAAAGTCCCCTGGCCAAGTATAACAAAGTCCCCATATCAAGCATAGCAAAGTCCCCTGATCGATTATAACAAAGTCCCCTGGTTGAGTATAGCAAAGGGCCCTGATCGAGTAAGACAAAGTCCCCTGATCGAGTATAACAAATTCCTCTTATCGAGTATAAAAAAGTCCCCTGATCGAGTATAACAAAGGCCCCTGGTCGAGTATAACAAAGTCCTCTGATCGAGTAAGACAAAGTCCCCTGATCGAGTATAACAAAGTCCCCTGATCCTAGTATAACAAAGCCCACTGGACGAGTATAACAAAGAACCCTGAACCGAGTATAACAAAGTCCCCTGATCTAAGATAACAAAGGCCCCTGATCGAGTATTAGAAAGGCCCCTCATAGAGTATAACAAAGGCCCCTGGTCGAGTATAACAAAGTCCCCTGATCGAGGATAACAAAAGTCCCCTGGTCCAGTATAACAAAGTCCCCTGATCGAGTATAACAAAGGACCCTGGACGAGTATAACTAAGTCCCCTGATCGAGTATAACAAAAGTCCCTTGATCGAGTATAACAAAGTCCCTTGGTCGAGTAAAACAAAGTTTTCTTATCGAGTATAACAAAGGCTCCTGGTCGAGTATAACAAAGTCCTCTAATCGAGTATAACAAAATTCCCCTGATCGAGTATAACAAAGTCCCCTAATCAAGTATAGAAAATCCCCTCATCGAGTATAACATATCCCCTGATCGAGTATAAAAAAGCCCTCTTGTCGAGTATAACAAAGTCCCCTGATGGATTATAAAAGTCCTATCCATTATAACAAAGTCCATTGGTCAAGTATAAAAAGTCCCTGATCGAGTATAACAAAGTCCCCAGATCGAGTATAACAAAGGCCCCTCATCGAGTATAACAAAGTCCATTGGTCAAGTATAAAAAAGTCCCCTTGTCGAGTATAACAAAGTCCTTGATCGAGTATATCAAAGTCCCCTGATCGAGTGTAACAAAGCCCTGTGGACGAGTATAACAAAGTCCTCTGATCGAGTATAACAAAGTCCCCTGGTCCAATATAACAAAGACCCTGATCGAGTATAACATATCCCCTCATCGAGTATAACAACGTCTCCTGGCGCAGTATAACAAAGTCCCCAGATCGAACAAAACAATGTCCCCTGATCGATTATAACAATGTCCCCTGGTCGAGTATAACAAAGGGCCTTCATCGAGTAAGACAAAGTCCCTTGATCGAGTATAACAAAGTCCCCTGATCCAAGTATAACAAAGCCCACTGGACGAGTATAACAAAGACCCCTGAACCGAGTATAACAAAGTCCCCTTATCTAGTATAACAAAGGCCCCTGATCGAGTATAAGAAAGGCCCCTCATCGAGTATAACAAAGTCACCTGATCCAAGTATAACAAAGCCCACTGGACGAGTATAGCAAAAGACCCTGAACCGAGTATAACAAAGTCCCTTATCTGTTATATAAAGGCCCTGATCGAGTATAAAGCCCCTCATCAGTATAACAAAAAGTCACCTGATCGAGTATAACTAAGCCGCCTAATCGAGTATAACAAAGTCCCCTGGTCGAGTATAACAAAGTCCCCTGTTCGAGTCTAACAAAGTCCCCTTATCGAGTATAGCAAATTCACCTTATCGAGTATTACAAAGACCCCTTATCGAGTATAACAAAGTCCGGTGATCGAGTATAACAAAGGCCCCTGATCGAGTATAACAAAAGTTCCCTGATCGTGTATAACAAAGTCCCCTGATCGAGTATAAAAAAGTCCCTTGGCCCGGTATAACAAAGTCCCCATATCGAGTATAACAAAGACCCCTTATCTAGTATAACAAAGTCCGGTGATCGATTATAGCAAAGGGCCCTGATCGAGTAAGACAAGTCCCCTGATCGAGTATAACAAAGTCCCCTGATCGAGTACAACAAAGCCTCCTGGACGAGTATAACAAAGTCCCCTGATCGAGTATAACAAAGTCCCCTGATCGAGTATAACAAAGTTCCCTGGTCTAGTATAACAAAGTCCCCTGATCGAGTATAACATATCCCCTGATCGAGTATAACACAGTTTCCTGGCCCAGTATAACAAAGTCCCCAGATCGAGCATAACAAAGTCCCCTGATTGATTATAACAAAGTCCCTGACCGAGTATAACAAAGTCCCCTGGTCGAGAATAACAAAGTTCCCTGATACTAGTATAACAAAGTCCCGTGATCGAGTAAAAAAAGTCCCCTGGCCAAGTATAACAATGTCCCCATATCGAGCATAGCAAAGTCCCCTGATCGATTATAACAAAGTCCCCTGGTTGAGTATAGCAAAGGGCCCTGATCGAGTAATACAAAGTCCCCTGATCGAGTATAACAAATTCCTCCTATCGAGTATGAAAAAGTCCCCTGATCGAGTATAACAAAGGCCACTGGTCGAGTATAACAAAGTCCCCTGATCGAGTATAACCAAAGTCCCCTGATCGAGTATAACAAAGCCCCCTCATCGGGTATAAAAAAGTCCCCTGGTCCAGTATAACAAAGTCCCCTGATCAATTATAACAAAGTTCCAGGTCGAGTATAGCAAAGGGCCCTGATCGAGTAGGACAAAGTCCCCTGATCGAGTATTACACAATCCCCTGATCGTGTATAAAAAAGCCCCCTAGACGAGTATAACAAAGTCCCCTGATCGAGTATAACAAATTCCCCTGGTCGAGTATAACAAAGTCCCCTGGTCGGTATAACAAAATTCCCCTGATCGAGTATGACAAAGTCCCCTAATTAATTTTAAAAAAGTCCCCTGGTTGAGTATAACAAAGTTCCCTGATCGAGTATAACAAAGTCCGCTGGTCGAGTATAACAAAGCCCCCTCATCGAGTATAACAAAGGCCCCTAATCGAGTATAACAAAGTCCACTGATCGAGTATAACATATCCTCTGATCGAGTATAACAAAGTCCTCTGGTCAAGTATAAAAAAGTCCCCTGATCGACTATAACATATCCCCTGATCGAGTATAACAAAGAATCCAGGCCCAGTATAACAAAGGCCTCTGAACGAGTATAACAAAGTCCCCTTGTCGAGAATAACAAAGTCCGCTGATCGTAATATAACAAAGCCCCCTGGACGAGTATAACAAAGTCCCCTGGTCCAGTATAACAAAGTCCCCTGATCGAGTATAACATACCCCCTGATCGAGTATAACAACGTTTCCTGACCCACTATAATAAAGTCCCTAGATCGAGCATAACAAAGCCCCCTGATCGAGTATAACATATCCCCTCATCAAGGATAACAACGTCTCCTGGCGCAGTATAACAAAGTCCCCAGATGGAGCATAACAAAGTCCCCTGATCGATTATAACAAGGTCCCCTTGTGGAGTATAACAAAGGGCCATCATCGAGTAAGACAAAGTCCCCTGATCGAGTATAACAAAGTCCCCTGATCCTAGTATAACAAAGCCCAATGGACGAGTATAACAAAGACCCCTGAACCGAGCATAACAAAGTCCCCTCATCGAGTATATTAAAAGCCCCTCATCGAGTATAGCAAAGTCCATTGGTCAAAAATAGGAAAGTCCACTGATCGAGTATGACAATGTCCCCTGATTAATTATAAAAAAGTCACCTTGTCGAGTATAACAAAGTCCCCTGATTGAGTATAACAAAGTCCCCTGATCGAGTATAACAAAGTGTTCTGGTTGAGAATAACAAAGTCCCTAATCGAGTATAAAAAAGTCCTCTGATCGCATATGGCAAATTCCCTGGTCGAGTATAACAAAGTCCCCTGGTCGAGTATAACAAAGGCCCCTCATTGAGTATAACAAAAGTCCAGTGGTCAAGTATAAAAGGTCCCTGGTCGGCGATATAACAAAGTCTGATCATGAGTATAACAAAATGTAGGTCGAGTATAAAAAAGTCCTGATGGAGTATAACAAAGTCCCTGATCCATCTTGATTACGATCGAGTATAGCAAGGCCCTCATCGAGTATAACAAAGTCCATTGGTCCAAGTATAAAAAGGTCCTGATTAAGTATAACAGAGTCCCTGATCGGCAGGTATAACAAAGTCCCTGGTCGAGTATAGCAAAAAGTCTCATCCCAGTATAAAAAAAGCCTCCATGAGGTATAACAAAATTACTAGTGAGTATAACACCTTCCCCCTGCTCCCGAGGTATAAGAATGCCCTGATCGAGTATAACAAAGTCTGCTCGTCTGAGTATAACAAAGGGCCCCTAATCGAGTCCAAAAAAGGCCCCTCATCGAGAATAACAAAGTCCCTTGATCTAGTATAACAAAGGCCCCTGAACGAGTATAACAAAGGCCCCTCATCGAGTATAACAAAGTTCCCTGATCGAGAATAACAAAGCCGCCTAATCGAGGATAACAAAGTACCCTAGTCGAGCAAAACAAAGTCCCCTGTTCGAGTCTAACAAAATCCGGTGATCGAGTATAACAAAGGCCCCTGGTCGAGAATAACAAAGTCCCCTGATCGAGTATAACAAAGCCCCCTGGACGAGTATAACAAAGTCCCCTAATCGAGTATAACAAAGGCCCTGATCGAGTACAACAAAGTCCCCTGGTCCAATATAACAAAGACCCTGATCGAGTATAACATATCCCCTCATCGAGTATAACAACGTCTCCTGGCGCAGTATAACAAAGTCCCCAGATCGAGCATAACAAGTCCCCTGATCGATTATAACAAAGTCCCCTGGTCGAGTATAACAAAGTCCATTGGTCAAGTATAAAACAGTCCCCTGGTCGAGTATAACAAAGTCCCCAGATCGAGTATAACAAAGGCCCCTCATCGAGTATAACAAAGTCCATTGGTCAAATATAAAAAAGTCCCCTTGTCGAGTATAACAAAGTCCTTGATCGAGTATAACAAAGTCCCCTGATCGAGTATAACAAAGCCCCCTGGACAAGTATAACAAAGTCCCCTGATCGAGTATAACAAAGTCCCTGATCGAGTATAACAAAGTCCCCTGATCGAGTATAACAAAGCCCCCTGGACAAGTATAAAAAAGTCCCCTTGTCGAGTATAACAAAGTCCTTGATCGAGTATAACAAAGTCCCCATATCGAACATAATAAAGTCCCATGATCGATTATAACAAAGTCCCCTGGTCGAGTATAACAAAGGGCCCTCATCGAGTAAGGCAAAGTCCCTTCATCGAGTATAACAAAGTCCCCTGATCCTAGTATAACAAAGCCCACTGGACGGGTATAACAAAGACCCCTGAACCGAGTATAACAAAGTCCCCTTATGTAGTATAACAAAGGTCCTTGATCGAGTATAAGAAAGGCCCCTCATCGAGTATAACATAGTCACCTGAACGAGTATAACTAAGCCGCCTAATCGAGTATAACAAAGACCCCTGGCCGAGTATAACAAAGTCCCCTGTTCGAGTCTAACAAAGTCCCCTTATCGAGTATAACAAATTCCCCTTATCGAGTATTACAAAGACCCCTTATCGAGTATAACAAAGTCCGGTGATCGAGTATAACAAAGGCCCCTGATTGAGTATAACAAAAGTCCCCTGGTCGTGTAATACAAAGTCCCCTGATCGAGTATAAAAAAGTCTCCTGGCCCCGTATAACAAAGCCCCCATATCGAGTATAACAAAGTCCCCGGTTCGAGTATAACAAAGTCCCCTGATCGAGTATAACAAAGTCCCCTCGTCCAGTATAACAAAGTCCCCTGATCGAGTATATCATATCCCCTGATCGAGTATAACAAAGTCTCCAGGCCCAGTATAACAAAGTCCCCAGATCGAGCATAACAAAGTCCCCTGATCGATTATAACAAAGTCCCCAGACCGAGTATAACAAAGCCCTCTGGTCGAGTATAACAAAGTCCCCTGGTCGAGATTAACAAAGTCCCCTGATCGAGTATAACAACGTTTCCTGACCCAGTATAACAAAGTCCCCAGATCGAGCATAACAAAGTCTCCTGACCGAGTATAACAAAGGCCGCTGGTCGAGTATAACAAAGTCCCCTGGTCGAGAATAACAATGTCCCCTGAGCCTTGTATAACAAGGCCCCCTGAACCGAGCATAACAAAGTCCCCTGATCGAATATAACATATCCCCTGATCGAGTATAAGAAAGTCCCTGGTGGAGTATAACAAAGTCCCCTGGTCGAGTATAACAAAGTTTTCTAATCGAGTATAACAAAGACCCCTGATCGCGTATAACAAAGTCCCCTGATCCTAGTATAACAAAGCCCATTGGACGAGTATAACAAAGACCCCTGAACCGATCATAACAAAGTCCCCTGATCGAGGATAACATATCCCCTGATCGAATATACCAAAGTCCTCTGCTCGAGTATAACAAAGTCCCCTGATCGAGTATAACAAAGTCCCCTGGTCGAGTATAACAAAGTCCCCTGATCGAGTATAACAAAAGCCCCTCATCGAGTATAGCAAAGTCCATTGGTCAAATATAGCAAAGTCCACTGATCGAGTATGACAAAGTCCCTGATTAATTATAAAAAAGTCCCCTTGTCGAGTACAACAAAGTCCCCTGATCGAGTATAACAATGTCCCCTGGTCGAGAATAACAAAGCCCCCCTCATCGATTATAACAAAGGCCCCTAATCGAGTATAACAAAGTCACCTGATTGAGTATAACAAAGTCCCCTGATCGAGTATAACATAGTCCTCTGGTTGAGTATAACAAAGTCCCTGATCGAGTATAAAAAAGTCCCCTGATCGCATATAACAAAGTCCCTTGGTCGAGTATAACAAAGTCCCCTAATCGAGTATAACAAAGGCCCCTCATTGAGTATAACAATGTCCATTGGTCAAGTATAAAAAAGTCCCCTGGTCGAGTATAACAAAGTCCCCTGGTCGAGTATAACAAAGTCCCCAGATCGAGTATGACAAAGGCCCCTCTTCGAGTATAACCAAAGTCCATTGGTCAAGTATAAAAAAGTCCCCTGGTCGAGTATAACAAAGTCCCATGACCGAGTATAACAAAGTCCCCTGGTCGAGTATAGCAAAGTCTCCTCATCGAGTATAACAAAGCTTCCTCATTGAGCATTACAAAGTCCCCTGATCGAGTATAACACAGCCTCCTGCTCGAGTATAAGAAAGTCCCCTGATCGAGTATAACAAAGTCCCCTGATCTAGTATAACAAAGGACCCTGATCGAGTATAACAAAGGAACCTCATCGAGTATAACAAAGTTCCCTGATCGTGTATAACAAAGCCGCCTAATCGAGTATAACAAAGTCCCCTGGTCGAGTATAACAAAGTCCCCTGTTCGAGTCTAACAAAATCCTCTTATCGAGTATAACAAATTCCCCTTACCGAGTATAACAAAGTCCCCTTATCGAGTATAACAAAGTCCGGTGATCCTGTATAACAAAGGCTCCTGGTCGAGTATAACAAAGTCCCCTCATCGAGTATAACATAAGTCCCTTGATCGAGTATAACACAGTCCCCTGGTCGAGTATAACAAAGTTTTCTAATCGAGTATTCAAAGGCCCCTGGTCGATTATAACAAAAGTCCCCTGGTCGAGTATAACAAAGTCCCCTGGTCGAATATAACAAAGTCCCCTGGTCGAGTATAACAAAGCCCCCTCATCGAGTATAACAAAGGCCCCTCATCGAGTATAACAAAGTCCCCTGATTGAGTATAGCAAAGTCCCCTGATCGAGTATAACAGAGTCCTCTGCTTGAGTATAACAAAGTCCCTTGATCGAGAATATAAAAGTCCCCTGATCGTGTATAACAAAGTCCCCTGGTCGAGTTTAAGAAAGTCCCCTGATCGAGTATAACAAAGGCCCCTCATTGAGTATAACAAAGTCCATTGGTCAAGTATAAAAAAGGCCCCTTGTCGAGTATAATAAAGTCCCTGATCGAGTATAACAAAGTTCCCTGATCGAGTATAACGAAGCCCCCTGGATGAATATAACAAAGTCTTCTCATCGAGTATAACAAAGTCCCCAGATCAAGCATAACAAAGTCCCCTGATCGATTACAACAAAGTCCCCTGGTCGAGTATAACAAAGTCCTCTGATCGAGTATAACAAAGCCCCCTGGACGAATATAACAAAGTCCCCGGACCGAGTATAACAAAGGCCTCTGGTCGAGTATAACAAAGTCCCCTGGTCGAGAATAACAAAGTCCCCTGATCTAAGTATAACAAAGCCCCCTTATCGAGTATAACAAATTCCCCTTATCGGGTACAACAAAGTCCCCTTATCTAGTATAACAAAGTCCGCTGATCGAGTATAAAAATGTCCCCTGGCCCAGTATAACAAAGTCCCCATATCGAGCATAACAAAGTCCCTTGATCGATTATAACAAAGTCCCCTGGTCGAGTATAACAAAGCCCCCTGGACGAGTATAACAAAGTCCCCTGATCGAGTATAACAAAAGTCCCGTGATCGAGTATAACAAAGTCCCCTAATCGAGTATAACAAAAGTCCCGTGATCGAGTATAACAAAGTCCCCTGATCGAGTATAACACTATCCCCTCATCGAGTATGACAAACTCTCCTGGCCCAGTATAACAAAGCCCCAGATCGAGCATAACAAAGTCCCCTGATAGATTATAACATAGTCCCGGACCGAGGATAACAAAGGCCTCTGGTCGAGTATAACAAAGTCCCCTGGTCGAGAATAACAAAGTCCTCTGATACTAGTATAACAAAGTCCCCTGACCGAGTATACAAAAAGTCCTCTGGCCCAGTATAACAAAGTCCCCTGATCGAGTATAACAAAGTCCCCTGATCGATTAAAACAAAGTCCCCTTGTCGAGTATAGCAAAGGGTCCTGATCGAGTAAGACAATTTATCCCTGATCGAGTATAATAAAGTCCCCTGACTGAGTATAACAAAGCAACCTGGACGTGTATAAAAAAGTCCCCTGACAGAGTATAACAAAGTTCTCTGCTCGAGTATAACAAAGTCCCCGGATCGAGTATAACAAAGTCCCCTGGTCGAGTATAACAAAGTCCCCTCATCGAGTATAACAAAAGCCCCTCATCGAGTATAGCAAAGTCCATTGGTCAAATATAGGAAAGTCCACTGAACGAGTATGACAAAGTCCCCTGATTGAGTATAACAAAGTCCCCTGATCAAGTATAACAAAGTCCTCTGGTTGAGTATAACAAAGTCCCTAATCGAGTATAAAAATGTCCCCTGATCGCATATAACAAAGTCCCCTGGTCGAGTATAACAAAGTCCCTGATCGAGTATAACAAAGGCCCCTCATTCAGTATAACAAAGTCCATTGGTCAAGTATAAAAAAGTCCCCTAGTCGAGTATAACAAAGTCCTCTGGTTGAGTATAAAAAAGTCCCCTGATGGAGTATAAAAAAGTCCCCTGATCAAGTATAACAAAGTCACGATCGAGTAATAAAGGCCTCATCGAGTATAACAAGCCTCCTCATCGAGGTATAACAAGTCCTGATCGAGAGTATAACAAAGTCCTGATCGAGTATAACAAAGTCTCTGGTCGAGTATAGCAAAGTCCTGGAGTAAAGTATAACAAGCCTCCTCATCGGGTATAACAAAGTCCCTGATTGAGTCATAACAAAGGCCCTGATCGAGTCTAAAAAAGGCCCCTCATCGAGTACAACAAAGTCCCCTGATCGAGTATAAGAAAGTCCCCTGGTCGAGTATAGCAAAGTCCCCTGCTCGAGTATAAGAAAGTCCCCTGATCGAGTATAACAAAGACCCCTGATCGAGTATAACAAAGGCCCCTGATCGAGTCTAACAAAGGCCCCTCATCGAGTATAACAAAGTACCCTAATCTAGTATAACAAAGGCCCCTAATCGAGTATAACAAAGGCCCCTCATCGATTTAACAAAGTTCCCTCATAGAGTATAACAAAGCAGCCTAATCGAGTATAACAAAGTCTCCTGCTCGAGTATAACAAAGTCCCCTGTTCGAGTATAACAAAGTCCGGTGATCCTGTATAACAAAGGCCCCTGGTCGAGTATAACAAAGTCCCCTCATCGAGTATAACAGAAGTCCCTTGATCGAGTATACCAAAGTCCCCTGGTCGAATATAACAAAGTTTTCTAATCGCGAATAACAAAGGCCCCTGGGCGATTATAACAAAGTCCCTGGTCTAGTATAACAAAGTCCCCTGATCGAGTATAACATATCCCCTGACCGAGTATAACAAAGTCCTCTTGTCGAGTATAACAAAGTCCCCTGATCGAGTATAACAAAGTCCCCTGGTCGAGTATAACAAAGTCCCCTGGTCGAGTATAACAAAGCCCCCTCATCGAGTATAACAAAGGCCCCTCATCGAGTATAACATAGTCCTCTGGTTGAGTATAACAAAGTCTCCTGATCAGTATAAAAAAGTCCCCTGATCGTGTATAACAAAGTCCCCTGGTCAAGTATAAGAAAGTCCCCTGATCGAGTATAACAAAGGCCCCTCATTGAGTATAACAAAGTCCATTGGTCAAGTATAAAAAAGTCCCCTGGTCGAGTATAACAAAGTCCCCATATCGAGTATAACAAAGGCTCCTCATCGAGTATAACAAAGCCCCCTGGACGAATATAACAAAGTCCCCTCATCGAGTATAATAAAGTCCCTGATCGAGTAAAACAAAGTCCCTGGTCCAATATAACAAAGACCCTGATCGAGTATAACATATCCCCTCATCGAGTATAACAACGTCTCCTGGCGCAGTATAACAAAGTCCCCAGATCGAGCATAACAAAGTCCGCTGATCGTTTATAACAAAGTCACCTGGTCGAGTATAACAAAGGGCCCTCATTGAGTAAGACAAAGTCCTTTGATCGAGTATAACAAAGTCCCCTGATCCTAGTATAACAAAGCCCACTGGACGAGTATAACAAAGACCCCTGAACCGAGTATAACAAAGTCCCCTGATGGAGTATAACATAACCCCTGATCGAGTATAACAAATTCCCTGGTGGAGTATAACAAAGTCCCCTGGTCGAGTATAACAAAGTTTTCTAATCGAGTACAACAAAGGCCCCTGGTCGAGTATAACAAAGGCCCCTCATGGATTATAACAAAGTCCATTGATCAAGTATAAATAAGTCCCCTGGTCGAGTTTAACAAAGGGCCCTCATTGAGTAAGACAAAGTCCTTTGATCGAGTATAACAAAGTCCCCTAATCCTAGTATAACAAAGCCCACTAGACGAGTATAACAAAGACCCCTGAACCGAGTATAGCAAAGTTCCCTGATCGAGTATAACAAAGCCTCCTGGTCCAGTATAACAAAGTCCCCTGATCGAGTATAACAAAATCCCCTAATCGAGGATAACCAAAACCCCTCATCGAGTATAACAAAGTCCCATGATTGAGTATAACAAAGTCCCCTGATCGAGTATAACAAAGTCCTCTGGTTGAGTATAACAAAGTCCCCTGATCGAGTATATCATATCCCCTGATCGCGTATAACAAAATTCCCCTGATCGAGTATGACAAAGTCCCTGATTAATTTTAAAAAAGTCCCCTGGTTGAGTATAACAAAGTTCCCTGATCGAGTATAACAAAGTCCACAATTACAAGAATATAACCAGCCCTCGCCGGTATAACAAGGCCCACGCCGGTATAACAAAGTCCCCTGATTGAGTATAACAAAGTCCCCTGATCGAGTATAGCAGAGTCCTCTGGTTGAGTATATCAAAGTCCCTTGATCGAGTATATAAAAGTCCCCTGATCGTGTATAACAAAGTCCCCTGGTCGAGTTTAAGAAAGTCCCCTGATCGAGTATAACAAAGGCCCCTCATTGAGTATAACAAAGTCCATTGGTCAAGTATAAAAAAGGCCCCTTGTCGAGTATAATAAAGTCCTAGTCGGCGAGGATATAACAAGTTCCTGATCGAGTATAACAAGCCCCTGAGAGAACCGGCAAATCTTCTCATCGAGTATAACAAAGTCCCCAGATCGAGCATAACAAAGTCCCTGATCGATTACAGCAAGGTCCTGGTCGAGTATAACAAAGTCCTCTGATCGAGTATAACAAAGCCCCCTGGACGAATATAACAAAGTCCCCGGACCGAGTATAACAAAGGCCTCTGGTCGAGTATAACAAAGTCCCCTGGTCGAGAATAACAAAGTCCCCTGATCTAAGTATAACAAAGCCCCCTTATCGAGTATAACAAATTCCCCTTATCGAGTACAACATAGTCCCCTTATCGAGTATAACAAAGTCCGCTGATCGAGTATAAAAATGTCCCCTGGCCCAGTATAACAAAGTCCCCATATCGAGCATAACAAAGTCCCTTGATCGATTATAACAAAGTCCCCTGGTCGAGTATAACAAACCCCCCTGGACGAGTATAACAAAGTCCCCTGATCGAGTATAACAAAAGTCCCGTGATCGAATATAACAAAGTCCCCTGATCGAGTATAACAAAAGTCCCGTGATCGAGTATAACAAAGTCCCCTGATCGAGTATAACATATCCCCTCATC
>NW_024749350.1:0-20000 GCF_018991925.1 Homarus americanus
CTGGGCTGAGGCACCACCACGGGCTGGGCCGTCACCCCTGGGCTGGGTCGTCACCCTGGCTGGGTCGTCACCCTGGCTGGGCTGCCACTCCTGAGCTGGGCCACCACTCCTGGGCTGGGACGCCACTTGCTGGGCTGCCACTCCTGGCTGGGCCGCCATTCCTGGCTGGGCCGCCACCCTGGGCTGGGCCACCACCCTGGGCTGGGGCGCCACTCTGGGTTGGGCCGCCACCCTGGGCTGGGTCGTCACCCTGGGCTGGGCCGCCACCCTGGGCTGGGCCACCACCCTGGGCTGGGGCGCCACTCTGGGTTGGGCCGCCACCCTGGGCTGGGCCGCCACCCTGGGCTGGGCCGCCACCCTGGGCTGGGGCGCCACTCTGGGTTGGGCCGCCACCCTGGGCTGGGCCACCACCCTGGGCTGGGACGTCAACCGGCCGTATGTTCAATAACCATAGTATATTACTCGCTGATGTTGTGGTGACCTTGACGATGCTGTCAACCTGTTTCTCCTCTACAGTTGCCTGCGTAGTGTGAGAGAACCTGTGAGTTAGTGAAGACTGGGGTGACACTACGTAGAGTTTCCACTACTGGTGGTCGCTGACAACACTGTACCTCAAGTAGCCACACTACTGGTGGTCGCCGACAACACTGTACCTCAAGTACCCACACTGTACCACTCGTACCCACACATGAAGGTACGGTGGCCGAGTGGATACAACGTTTGTCTCCTGTCCTAAGGGTCGCTTCCTGGAACACCCCGGGGCTCACCCAGTCACAGTGTACAGTAGTGGGCTGAATGGTAGTGCTTTACCACAGTGTGTGAAAAGCCATTTTTCATCTTGGTCATATTGATTTTGACTCAAGGAACACGAATCCGAAGGTACCGAAAAACCTGACCCCAAATAGGGTCACCAACTTGACCTTTAGAGGTCATTCATGATCATAATGTCATATCCTGAAACAGCAACTGAAGGTGCTACAAAGGCCATATTGGTGTCAAATGAAAGCTCTTATCAAGACAAAGCATTTTTATATAAGGGTATTAGCGGTGAAGTCAACCATAAGATCTGTAAATTAAATGGAATTTTAGAAACAAAATCACCTAAAAATTAATATAATGAACCGATTTATTACAGAGTAGCAATATTTTGGCTGGCAATAACAACATATACAATTTATTTAAGCTATATGTACGTTATTATTAAAAATAAAAAAAGTATTTAAAATGTTTCAGGTCAGTTTCGGAAATTGAAATGGGATTCTCAACCAAGACTTTCACCTGTAGTAATCCCATTAAATTGATTAACAAAACTTACTTATTACATTTGTGAATGAACGTAATCAGTTCAAAGTGCCAGGCATATAGTAAAGTTCAAACATATTATCGTCCTTTATGCACTTTGCACAAATCACTTCAAACACGAACATTTGCACAACTGTGTACAAGCAAGATTTTCCCTCTTACATGAGCAACGAACACTACACTCCTTGCAGCAGCCACATTGTATAGTGAGGTGAAATACTTAAGTTGCAGTGGCTTGAGATGTTCACAGAGGCACGTGGCTATTGTTATCTTCTTGCCAACTGAAGGAACATGGATCGTCATCCGGGAGAGTCGCATGATGATTCATAGCCCTGATCGATGCCTGGTACAGGGCCCCTCTAAGATGCAGGCTAGGGGTGTTTTAGGTTAGTGGAATACGCTGGACATCCTGGCTCTTCTGAGAGAACATGTTCATCCTGAGAATATCAACCTCAGCAACAGCTCGGGTTATAAAGCTTACATATAAATGACTTAATAGTAACCAATTCATCATCATTCAAAAGCTGAAAAGATGAGTGGAAAACTTTCACAAGTGTTTCTGTAACTTGTGGGTGCCTTAGCCAGGGGTTACTCCAAATACGTTTACCTGTGTTCTTGAATCCACGTGAAGTATCACACCCTGGTGAGGTGTTAAACATTGGTAGTCCAAGGTAGCGTTATGGACCAAGGTGTTGAGGCAGTTAACATGAACACCTGATGTATCCCACTACCAAAAGCAATCCACAGTTCAGTGCTAAGATTTACTGACTGTAAACGTTGGAACTGCCCCAAGCGTATGACTAGAAAGTCTCTATCTCCTGAAGGGCATAGGCAAGATGCACAACAATTCTCGAGTCAATTTCTTCGTGATTACAAGTCTCTGTCATATTTCCACGCCCCAAATGCACAACACAGTCATCTGAAGTCAAACAAAAAAAAACTTGCTGCAGGGAATGTATTGAGTTGTAACTGTTTCGTTTGTTAGCAATGTGAGCAGCTCCACTTTGTCAGTTGAGTCTACCAGAAACTTTTCAAATTTTTTTCTGACCTTGAGGAATCTTCGCCGATCCACCGAGTCGTTGTCGAGTTCCTTCACCAGCTCCATAGACTCTACTGCTTCGTGTGTTGCCTTTGATGCTTTTCGGAAGTATCGATCCCTTACCAAGTCAAGACGATGGCAAATCTTCAGTTCGGCACGTAGGCGAGGACAAAATACAGAACAAACTGCATCGTATGGAAAAGGACCCCACCAACGATGACTACAACATCATAGCTTACAGATGGGAGGACCTCACTTATTTCCTCCATTGAACCCACTTCTTTGTCAGTGGAACAGTGCAGTCTTGTCCGCTGTCATTTCTTATTGCAGGAGGAAGGTTTGCAGACTCATACTTGAAAAAATTAGGCAAATTTCCTTGGCGCGTGTGCAGAGAGACAAAAGTTGGCCATAGAGTGAGGGATGATCCTTGAAGTGAGACAGTTTCTTCGTGGTTAGTGATTTTTTTTGTATGACCTTTTTGAAGGTTAGTTTGTTTTTCTTAATAGGATCCATCGGGCTACGTGTTCAGTCTTCCAAAAGAGACACTTTATAGTCTTCACATTGTGCCTGACCAAGTTTGTCAATTGCTTTCACTGCTTAACTGACGATGCTGATAGGTATACCCGTCCACCAAGGGACATCAAATCTGTTTCTCCTTCTTGAAATGGATTTCCACTGAGCAGGACTGCGTCCACCATATTTTGGACATTCATCAGGAATCGCATTCGATATGATTTGCCTTCCTCGTGGTGAGGAAGAACTTCTTGTTCATCAGGGACATCAGAAGTGCACTCGAATTCTTGTACTAGATGGGCAAGACTTGAGCTGATGAGTACCCATTTTGCAGGGGATGCAGGATCCCCTTTTAGACCGGCGGTCCCTCCAACACTCTTCACTAGTTTGGTATTTTGTTCGGGTGCACCAACAGACGGATGGAAAAACAAACTGACAGCAAGAGGAGAAAATACCCTAGGGCGAAAATATAACTTCAATAACAGGACTACAGATATATTTTATACACTATTCCATATGTTGTATTTTTTAAACCTTGGTTAACATTAAATGAATTCTGAAGGTCACATGGTTGACCCAAACACTTAATACCTCGAAATAAAAATACTTTGTCTTGGTAATAGCTTTCATTTGACACCAATATGGTACTTGTGGCACCTTCCATTGTTGTTTCAGGTTATGACATAATATGACCTCTAAAGGTCAAGTTGGTGACCTTATTTGGGGTCAGGTTTGTCGGTAGCTTCGGATTCATGTTCCTTGAGTCAAAATCAATATGACCAAGATGAAAAAATCGCCTTTCACAAAAGTTGTAACACAGCATAGTGCTGCTGACCCCTCTATGTCTCGTGTCTCAGTATGACTGACCTTACCTCACGTGTCCCATAACCAAGTACACACCTGGTGTAAAGTGGGACCACGTGTCCCATAACCAAGTGCACTTCAGTGCACACCTGGTGTAATGTGGGACCACGTGTCCCATAACCAACAAGAAAATCTGGAGGCAGTACTTGAGACGTTCATTATACTGAACAAAATATTATCTTAGAAACTATTAAAATTACAACATATCTTCTACAGTAGTCGTGTGTTGTAGCGTTGTGTAGGAGGGAGGGGCACAACGTTGGGTGACAGGTAGGGTTGAGTCAAGGACTATAAACAGAAATTATCCTTGGAGTAGGGTGGGTGGGAAGGTACACTACGGAGGACAGGTAAGGTAGGTAAGTAACAAGTAGGACAGGTAAGGTAGGTAAGTAACAAGTAGGACAGGTAAGGTAGATAAGAAGCAGGTAGGACAGGTAAGGTAGGCCAGAATAAGGCAGAACTAGCTGTACCCTGCCACTACCAGCCAGGAATGTGTGTGTCGTGTTCACCTACCACAATAAACAATGACGCTCTCTCACACACACTGCAGGTGAACAGAGCCCGACCCCGTCATCACACGCAACCCTCCTACATATTACACCTCATCCAAAACACTCAGGGTGAAACGAAATCACATCAGCAAGAGCTCATATTTCTTCCCTGCCATGGGATTCACGCTGGAAATAATGTAAATCTTCCCCTCACGAATAAGACCTTTAGGAAAATTGAAGTGGCCTTAATGAGGCTGGGGGTCATGTTAGAGAGGTAACTATGGTGCTCAGGTGACTCACACGTAATATTACCTGCCCGGGAGTAACACCTGTTCCCGCTCGTTTACACACATGCACCTTGCTCGTGAACTCCCATGACACCAATTACTTGCATCCTCCCTCATACACCCACTCATACACGCCTCATAACACTATACACATCCTCCTTCATACACGCCTCATAATACTATACACATCCTCCCTCATACACCCACTCATACACGCCTCATAATACTATACACATCCTCCCTCATACACCCACTCATACACGCCTCATAACACTATACACATCCTCCTTCATACACGCCTCATAATACTATACACATCCTCCCTCATACACCCACTCATACACGCCTCATAACACTATACACATCCTCCTTCATACACGCCTCAACACACCCCCCACACCCACTCTACGCCTCATAATACTACACATCCTCCCTCTACACTACCGCCTCATAACACTATACATCCTCCTCATAACCCCTACGCCTACACCTCCTCATACACCCACTCCTTACACGCCTCCATAACACTATACACATCCTCCTTCATACACCCACTCATACACGCCTCATAACACTATACACATCCTCCTTCATACACCCTCATAATACATACCATCCTCCCTCACTCGCCCAATACATCTCTTACCCCCTCGCCTCCTATACATCATACACCTCAATACTACATCCTCCTCACACCCACTCTACACGCCTCATAATACTATACACATTCTCCCTCATACACCCACTCATACACGCCTCATCACTATACATCCTCCCTCATACACCCACTCATACACGCCTCATAATACTATACACATTCTCCTCATACACCCACTCATACACGCCTGATAACACATCCTCCCTCTACACCCACTCATACACGCCTCATAATACTATACATCCTCCCTCACCACCACACGCCTCCCATACTATACATCCTCCCTCCAACACCCACTCATACACGCCTCATACTATACATCCTCCTCCTTACACACCCCCTCTTACACGCCTGATAATACACATCCTCCTCCTGTGACAGACTCTTACGTGTGACATGACTGTGACAGACTCTTACGTGTGACATGGGTGTGACAGGTTCTTACGTGTGACATCATGTTGTGATACACACTTAAGTGTGTCAAGATGCTGTGGGAAGAGTGATGCCAAACACGTGTCATGCTAAGAAGGTGTGGTACACGAAGGAGTACCACACACACACACCATCCACCTCGCTCACCCACCAGAGACACTCTTACCAATCACCTCATTACCACCTCAGAGTTAGGTACCCATGTGTCATGCTAGTATTATGCGGGGATTACAACGAATATGACACCACTGATATCCAGGACCAGCTATCACTATCACAAGTTGTGAACTTCTCCACACACTTAGCGGACCAGTACCAACCACCTCAACCAATGCCTCCTATCGGGTGTAGTGCCTATCAGTGCTCTGGTCCCCAGCTGCCACTACCAGCCAAGTACACAGACCCCATCAAGACCTACAGGCCGATTACTGACTCTGCCGTGGATGACGTGGACACCAAATGAACAAATTACACCAACATCACCACGGAACCTCACCACCACTTCCTCCCCGAAGAGTCAGTCAGATTACACCCAGCTGACTTGCCCAGATTACACCTCGGATCAGACTTATGCACAGAGAGACAGCGCCTTTAATCTCAATGGCCACAACACTGCAGGTTCCTTTGCAGCCAAGTCATCTGGCGCGCTGCAAAGAAGTCTCACTATTAAACCAAGCTGCAACACCTGAAGCAGACCAATACGTCAGTGAGTGGTAAGCTTAAAGAACTCTATGGACAAAACAATAAGACACTCCTTCCTTAGCCATCTCACTAATGGCGACAGAGACAGCAATCAAACAGCCATTTCCTAACTGTATGCCAGACGCTCCCCAGCTTGACATAACCAGTCTCCCTGCTTCCTACCAGCCTCTTTCCATTAACTTAGCAGAAGAATTTGAAGTAGCAAAACGTCTGGACAAACTGAAGTTCAGTGCTCCACCATCCCATTGACTTACCAATGAAACTCTACAAGGAGTTCTCCCCGGACCAAGTTAAACCCTCTGCTCCATCATCAATGCCTCTTTCAGCCAAGAAAGATGCCCAGCTGACTGGAAGGCCTCATATGTGTCACCAGTCCCCGGTCAACCAGCCCACAATCCAAATTAATTAGCTAGACCCATTGTCATCATCCCAATCCCAGCAATCTGTGAAAGTTTCTTGTTGACTGGGCCTATGCTGATATTGCAGGCGCCATAGATCCTCAACAATCCGGAAATATGAAAACTTTCCACCACTAACTGTCTTGTCAGCTTTCTCGACTACATATATTGCCATCTGGAAAAACGAAAGACGTCTGTGGCTGCCGCCTTTATTGACTTCAACAAGGCATTTGACCTAGTCGACCACAATGTAATCATCAACAAATCTATTGACCTCGGGCTGGAGAGTCTTATACCATGGCTTACAGACTTCCTTAGTGACCGACGCCAAGCCATACGCTTCAGAGGGGATGACTCCACTTTTCAGTCACTCATCTGTGGCGTCCCCCAAGGCACCAAGATGGGACCACTCTGCTTCCTTATGATTATATCAATGAAGCCCTTAAAGAAACCTCTGCTCGCTAGAAATATGTCGATGACTCTACCATTGGGATCATTGTCAACAACTCGGCTTCCGACTATGCCGCCTTCCAGGGTTTATCGAACAGTCTCCAAAATTCGGCCACCAACAACCACGTCACCTTCAACCATACCAAGTCCATGATTATGCACATCAACCTCGTCTCCGATGTTGTCCTACCTCCCTCCATTACTTTAGGCCCCAACACACTCCAGGTTGTGAACTCCACTAGGGTGTGAGGCATCTTGACCCAGAGTACAACTAGGGTGCCAGTGTGCCTCTCTCATTACCACCAATACCAACACACACACACACCCACCGGCTGCAACTCTATTAATAAACCGTTTAATAATATTATTATTATTATTATTATTATTATTATTATTATTATTATTATTATTATTATTATTATTATTACACTTTCAATCTCCACCTCCTCCGCCGACTCAGTCCCTCGGAGATCCAGCGCCTGAGCTCCTCAGTGTTTACTCAATATTCACACTTCCCAAGCTCACCTATGCCGCCCCTGCCTGGTCTTCCTCCCTAAATTCCACACAACATAAACACCTAGAAAAAGTGCAGAAGAGGGCGAGCAAGACTATTCTGTCCCCTTACTACTCCACATATCAAGAAGCGCTCAACACACTGACCCTCTCGGCTCTCTCTGATCATCACCACGACCTCATCTTCAAATTTGGTGAGAAGCTTCTGCACCATCCTAGACACTGGGTCCTGCTTCCACCAGAGATCTCTCGTCTGCGAATTGATGTTGGACACCACATCCAGCCCATACGAGCACGTACTGATCGCTATAAGAACAGCCCAGTCCCAACCATTGTAAAAATTATCAACAACTCGTAATCAACCAGTGTGTTCACTCCCAGCCATCTTACTTTTGCACTGTTACTATGTTGAAATGCCCTGCAGTATGACCTTCTCCCCACCTAGTCATTATATATCATATTTGTATCACTTATGTTACTTGTATATTATTGGTCATCCAAGTGACCCATTCCCCAATTATGTAACTGTATATTTTGAGCCTTCTGACTGTCATGCTCTTTCAAACCGTTAATTATTATGACAATCTCTCTCTCTCTCTCTCTCTCTCTCTCTCTCTCTCTCTCTCTCTCTCTCTCTCTCTCTCTCTCTCTCTCTCTCTCTCTCTCTCTCTCGGTAACATTGGCATCACTCACCTGGCTAAGGGCTCAAAGGTGACTGACACCCCTAACAAATCACACATAAGTCATGACATCCCTGCCAAATGACACATAAGACAAATTACAGTGATTATCCAAGAAAAATGAGTTATAGGAAGAATGAATAACATAGAAAGGAAGACGGTGAATAACATGGAGAATAAGTGAGACTAAAACTAACTCACCTTCTCAGCGTAACGTTTCCTCATCCTCTCTCTCATCTTCTCTCTGTTCAGCTCAATCTTGTGTTCCTCCAGGATTCTCCTCTCCTCCTGCCTCGCGCGGTCTGTTGGCACAGGTAACACGACTAAATAACAGGTAGCACAAAATAACATGTAGTTTGACTATAGCTCTGCGCACACGCACACACACACACACACACACACACACACACACACACACACACACACACACACACACACACAAAAGTGACACAATGTTGACTCGTCTTTACTGTAAAAGTTTATTACTGAGGTGTGGGTGGAGTGCCTGGCGAAGGTGGGTGGTGTACCTGGTGAAGGTGGGTGGTGTACCTGGTGAAGGTGGGTGGTGTGCCTGGTGAAGGTGGGTGGTGTACCTGGTGAAGGTGGGTGGTGTGCCTGGTGAAGGTGGGTGGTGTACCTGGTGAAGGTGGGTGGTGTACCTGGTAGAAGGTGGGTGGGTGGTGTACCTGTGAAGGTGGGTTGTACCTGGTGAAGGTGGTGGTGTCCACCTGGTGAAGGTGGGTGGTGTGCCTGGTGAAGGTGGGTGGTGTACCTGGTGAAGGTGGGTGGTGTGCCTGGTGAAGGTGGGTGGTGTACCTGGTGAAGGTGGGTGGGTGGTGTACCTGGTGGAAGGTGGGTGGGTGGTTACCTGGTGAAGGTGGTGGGTGGTGTACCTGGTGAGGTGGTGGTGCACCTGGTGAAGGTGGGTGGTGTACCTGGTGAAGGTGGGTGGTGTACATGGTGAGGGTGGGTGGTGTGCCTGGTGAGTGGTGGTGTACCTGGTGAAGGTGGGTGGTGTGCCCGGTGAAGGTGGGTGGGTGGTGTACCTGGTGAGGTGGGTGGGTGTGTACCTGGTGAAGGTGGGTGGGTGGTGTACGGTGAAGGTGGGTGGGTGGTGTACCTGGTGAAGGTGGGTGGTGTGCCTGGTGAAGGTGGGTGGGTGGTTCCTGGTGAAGGTGGGTGGTGTACCTGGTGAAGGTGGGTGGGTGGTGTACCTGGTGAAGGTGGGTGGGTGGTCGTACCTGGTGAGTGGGTGGTGCACCTGGTGAAGGTGGGTGGGTGGTGTACCTGGTGAAGGTGGGTGGGTGTGTACCTGGTGAAGGTTGGGTGGTGTACCTGGTGAAGGTGGGTGGTGTACCTGGTGAGGTGGGTGGTGTACCTGGTGGAAGGTGGGTGGTGTACCTGGTGAAGGTGGGTGGGTGGTGCACCTGGTGGTGGGTGTGTACCTGGTAGAAGGTGGGTGGTGTACCTGGTGAAAGTGGGTGGTGTACCTGGTGAAGGTGGGTGGTGTACCTGGTGTAGGGCGGTGGGTGGTGTACCTGGTGTAGGTGGGGGTGTACCAGGGGGTGGGTGGTGTACCTGGTAGGGGGTGGGGGTGTACCTGCTGTAGGGTGGTGGGTGTTGCACTGGTGAGGGCGGTGGGTGGTGTACCTGGTGAAGGTGGGTGGTGTACCTGGTGTAGGCGGTGGGTGGTGTACCTGGTGTAGGGCGGTGGGGGTGTACCTGGCGTAGGGCGGTGGGTGGTGTACCTGGTGTAGGGCGGTGGGTGGTGTACCTGGTGTAGGGCGGTGGTGTACCTGGTGTAGGGCGGTGGGGTGAACCTGGTGTAGGGCGGTGGGTACCTGGTGTAGGGCGGTGGGTGGTGCACCTGGTGTAGGGCGGTGGGTGGTGTACCCAGTGGGGGTGTGGGCGGTGGGTGTACCTGGTGAAGGGTGGTGGTGTACCTGGTGTAGGGCGGTGGGTGGCACTGGTGAGGGCGGTGGGTGTACCTGGTGAGGGCGGTGGGTGGTGCACCTGGTGAGGGCGGTGGGTGGTGTACCTGGTGAAGGGCGGTAGGGGGTGCACCTGGTGTAGGTGGGTGGTGTGCCCAGAATGTGGGTGGTGTACCCAGAAGGTGGGGTGTACCGGAAGGTGGGTGGTGTACCTGGTGAAGGTGGGTGGTGTACCTGGTGAAGGTGGGTGGTGTGTACCTGGTGAAGGTGGGTGGGTGGTACCTGGTGAAGGTGGGTGGGTGGTGTACCCAGAAGGTGGGTGGGTGGTGTACCTGGTGAAGGTGATGGTGTGCCTGGTGAATGGGTGGTGTACCTGGTGAAGGTGGGTGGTGTACCTGGTGAAGGTGGGTGGTGTACCTGGTGAAGGTGGGTGGTGTACCTGGTGAAGGTGGGTGGGTGGTGTACCGAGAAGGTGGGTGGGTGGTGTACCTGGTGAAGGTGGGTGGGTGGTGTACCCAGAAGGTGGGTGGTGTACCCAGAAGGTGGAGGGTGGTACCTGGTGAAGGTGGGTGGGTGGTGTACCGGTGAAGGTGGGTGGGTGGTGCACCTGGTGAAGGTGGGTGGGTGGTGTACCTGGTGAAGGTGGGTGGTGTACCTGGTGAAGGTGGGTGGGTGGTACGGAAGGTGGGTGGGTGGTGTACCCGAAGTGGGGTTGGTGGTGTACCCAGAAGGTGGGTGGTGTACCTGGTGAAGGTGGGTGGGTGGTGTACCTGGTGGATGTGGGTGGTGTACATGGTGAAGGGTGGGTGGTGTACCCTGAAGGTGGGTGGGTGGTGTACCTGGTGAAGGTGGTGGTGTACCTGGTGAAGGTGGGTGGTGTAATGGTGAAGGTGGGTGGTGTACCGTGAAGGTGGGTGGTGTACCTGGTGAAGGGTGGTAGAAGGTGGGTGGGTGGTGTACCTGGTGAAGGTGGTGGTGTACACAGAAGGTGGGTGGTGTACCCAGAAGGTGGGTGGTGCACATGGTGAAGGTGGGTGGGTGGTGTACCCTGAAGGTGTGGGTGGTGTACCAGGTAAAGGTGGTTGGTGTACCAGGTAAAGGTGGGTGGTGTACCCAGAAGGTGGGTGGTGTACCTGGTGAAGGTGGGTGGTGTACCTGGTGAAGGTGGGTGGTGTACCCAGAAGGTGGGTGGTGTACATTGGTGAAGGTGGGTGGTGTACCCAGAAGGTGGGTGGTGTACATGGTGAAGGTGGGTGTGGTACCTGGTGAAGGTGGGTGGTACCTGGTGAAGGTGGGTGGTGTACCTGGTGAAGGTGGGTGGTGTACCCAGAAGGTGGGTGGTACCTGGTGAAGGTGGGTGGGTGGTGTACCAGGTAAAGGGTGGGTGGTGTACCTGGTGAAGGTGGGTGGTGCACAGAAGGTGGGTGGGTGGTGTACCTGGTGAAGGTGGTGGTGCACCCAGAATGTGGGTGGTGTACCTGGTGAAGGTGGGTGGTGTACCTGGTGAAGGTGGTGGTGTACCTGGCGAAGGTGGGTGGGTGGTGTACCTGGTGAAGGTGGGTGGGTGGTGTACGGTGAAGGTGGGTGGTGTCGGTGAAGGTGGGTTGGTGGTGTACTTGGTGAAGGTGGGTGGTGTACCCAGAAGGTGGGTGGTGTGCCTGGTGAAGGTGGGTGGTGTACCTGGTGAAGGTGGGTGGTGTACATGGTGAAGGTGGGTGGTGTACCTGGTGAAGGTGGGTGTGGGTGTACCGAGAAGGTGGGTGGTGTACCTGGTGAAAGTGGGTGGTGTACCCAGAAAGTGGGTGGTGTACCCAGAAGGTGGATGGTGTACCTGGTGTAGGGCGGTGGGTGGTGTACCTGGTGTAGGGCTGTAGGGGTACCAGGTGAAGGTGGTGTACCTGGTAGGGCGGTGGGTGGTGTACCTGCTGTAGGGTGGTGGGTGTTGTATCTGGTGTAGGCGGTGGGTGGTGTACCTGGTGAAGGTGGGTGGTGTACCTGGTGTAGGGCGGTGGGTGGTGTACTTGGTGTGGGGCGGTAGGGGTGTACCTGGCGTAGGGCGGTGGGTGGTGTACCTGGTGTAGGGCGGTGGGTGGTGTACCTGGTGTAGGGCGGTGGGTGGTGTACCTGGTGTAGGGCGGTAGGGGGTGCACCTGTAGCGGTGGGTGGTGTACCTGGTGTAGGGCGGTGGGTGGTGTACCTGGTGTAGGGCGGTGGGTGGTGTACCTGGTGTAGGGCGGTGGGTGGTGTACCTGGTGTAGGGCGGTGGGTGGTGTACCTGTGTAGGGCGGTGGGTGGTGTACCTGGTGTAGGGCGGTAGGGGGTGTACCTGGTAGGGCGGTGGGTGGTGTACCTGGTAGGGCGGTAGGGGGTGTACCTGGTGTAGGGCGGTGGGTGGTACCTGGTGTAGGGCGGTGGGTGGTCTACCTGGTGTAGGCGGTGGGTGGTGTACCTGGTAGGGCGGTGGGTGATGTACCTGGTGTAGGACGGTAGGGGTGTACCTGGTGTAGGACGGTGGGTGGTGTACCTGGTGGTGGCGGTGGGCGGTAGGTGTACCTGGTGTAAGCGGGTGGTGTACCTGGTGTAGGGCGGTAGGGGTGTCCCTGGTTAAGGGCGTGGGTGGTGTACCTGGTGTTGGGCGGTAAGGGGGTTGTCCCTGGTGTAGCGGTAAGGGGTGTCCCTGTGTAGGGCGGTGGGTGGTGTAGCTGGTGTAGGGCGGTGGGTGGGTGTGACTGGTGTAGGGCTGTAAGGGGTGTCCCTGGTGTAGGGCGGTGGGTGGTGTACCTGGTGTAGGGCGGTAGGGGTGTACCTGGTGTAAGGCGGTGGGTGGTGTACCTGGTGGCGGTGGTGTACCTGGTGAAGCGGTGGGTGGTACCTGGTGTAGGGCGGTGGGTGGTACCTGGTGTAGGGCGGTGGGTGGTGTACCTTGTGTATGGCGGTAGGGGGTGTACCTGGTCTGGTGTGGGCGGTGGGTGGTGTACCTGGTGTAGGGCGGTGGGTGGTGTACCTGGTGGCGGTGGGTGGTGTACCTGGTGTGGGGCGGTGGGTGGCACTGGTGAAGGGCGGTGGGTGGTGTACTGTATTAACCCTCACTGAAGAAGGCTTGAGGCTGGTGGAAGTGTAACGTCGACCTCACCTCACAGGTCCGGGTCCTTCAACTCTACACTCACACGTACAGATGCTGTCTGACTTCATGCATAATGTTGCCCTTACAAAAAGTCATTAAGACTACATCAATTCTATATTATCTCACACACAGTTAATAATCTTACACACAGTTAATAATCTTACACACAGTTATTAATCTTACACACAGTTATTAATCTTACACACAGTTATTAATCTTACACACAGTTATTAATCTTTACGCACAGTTTAATAATCTTACACAGTTATTAATCTTACACACAGTTATTAATCTACACACAGTCATTAATCTTACACACAGTTATTAATCTTACACACAGTCATTAATCTTACACACAGTTTAATAATCTTACACACAGTTATTAATCTTACACACAGTTATTAATCTTACACACAGTTATTAATCTTACACAGTTAATCTACACACAGTTATTAATCTACACACAGTTATTAATCTTACACACAGTTATTAATCTTACACACAGTTAATAATCTTACACACAGTTATTAATCTTACACAAAGTTATTAATCTACACACAGTTATTAATCTTACACACAGTTAATAATCTTACACACAGTTATTAATCTACACACAGTTATTAATCTTACACACAGTTATTAATCTACACACAGTTTAATAATCTTACACACAGTTATTAATCTACACACAGTTATTAATCTTACACACAGTTATTAATCTTACACACAGTTTAATAATCTTACACACAGTTAATAATCCTACACACAGTTTAATAATCTTACACACGTTATTAATCTTACACACAGTTATTAATCTTACACACAGTTATTAATCTACATACAGTTATTAATCTACACACAGTTATTAATCTACACACAGTACAATACACACAGTTATTAATCTACACAGTTTAATAATCTTACACACAGTTATTAACTAATACAGTTTAATAATCTACACACAGTTAATAATCTTACATACAGTTTAATACCTACACACAGTTATTAATCTTACACACAGTTATTAATCTTACACACAGTTATTAATCTTACATACAGTTATTAATCTTACACACAGTTATTAATCTTACACACAGTTATTAATATTACACACAGTTATTAATCTTACACACAGTTATTAATCTTACACAGTTATTAATCTTACACACAGTTATTAATCTAACACACAGTTATTAATCTTACACACAGTTTAATCTACACAGTTATTAATCTTACACACAGTTAATCTAACACACAGTTATTAATCTTACACACAGTTTATTAATCTTACACACAGTTATTAATCTTACACACAGTTATTAATCTTACACACAGTTATTAATCTTACACACAGTTATTAATCTTACACAGTTATTAATCTTACACACAGTTATTAATCTTACACAGTTATTAACCTACACACAAGTTATTAATCTAACACACAGTTATTAATCTACACAGTATAATCACACACAGTTATTAATCTTACACACAGTTATTAATCTAACACACAGTTATTAATCTTACACACAGTTATTAATCTACACACAGTTATTAATCTAACACACAGTTATTAATCTTACACACAGTTATTAATCTACACACAAGTTATTAATCTTACACACAGTTATTAATCTTACACACAGTTTAATAATCTTACACACAGTTATTAATCTTACACACAGTTATTAATCTAACACACAGTTATTAATCTTACACACAGTTTAATAATCTTACACACAGTTAATAATCTACATACAGTTATTAATCTTACACACAGTTATTAATCTTACACACAGTTTAATAATCTTACACACAGTTATTAATCTTACACACAGTTATTAATCTTACACACAGTTATTAATCTTCCACACAGTTATTAATCTTACACACAGTTATTAATCTTACACACAGTTATTAATCTTACACAGTTTAATAATCTTACACACAGTTATTAATCTTACACACAGTTATTAATCTTACACACAGTTATTAATCTTACACACAGTTATTAATCTTACACACAGTTATTAATCTTACACACAGTTATTAATCTTACACACAGTTATTAATCTTACACACAGTTAATAATCTTACACACAGTTATTAATCTTACACACAGTTTATTAATCTACACACAGTTATTAATCTTTACACACAGTTATTAATCTTACACACAGTTATTAATCTTACCACAAGTTATTAATCTTACACACAGTTTATTAATCTTACACACAGTTATTAATCTTACACACAGTTATTAATCTTACACACAGTTATTAATCTTACACAGTTATTAATCTTACACACAGTTATTAATCTTACACACAGTTATTAATCTTACACACAGTTAATAATCTACACACAGTTATTAATCTTACACACAGTTATTAATCTACACACAGTTATTAATCTTACACACAGTTAATCTACACACAGTTTAATAATCTTACACACAGTTATTAATCTTACACACAGTTATTAATCTTCACACACAGTTTAATAATCTTACACACAGTTATTAATCTTACACACAGTTATTAATCTTACACACAGTTATTAATCTTACACACAGTTATTAATCTTACACACAGTTATTAATCTTACACACAGTTATTAATCTTACACATAGTATATCTTACAATATAGTATTAATCTTTACACACAGTTATAATCTCACACAGTTTATAATTCACACACAGTTTAATAATCTTACACACAGTTATTAATCTTACACACAGTTATTAATCTTACACACAGTTTAATAATCTTACTATTCAGTTATTAATCTTACACAGTTATTAATCTTACACACAGTTATTAATCTTACACACAGTTATTAATCTACAACACAGTTTAATAATCTTACACACAGTTATTAATCTACAACGTTATTAACTTACACACAGTTTAATAATCTTACATAATAATCTTACACACAGTTATTAATCTTACACACAGTTATTAATCTTACACGTTATTATCTACACACAGTTATTAATCTTACACACAGTTTAATAATCTTACACACAGTTATTAATCTTACACACACAGTTATTAACTTACACACAGTTTAATAATCTTACACACAGTTATTAATCCACACACAGTTATTAATCTTTACAATAATAGTTATTAATCTTACACACAGTTATTAATCTTACACACAGTTATTAATCTTACAATACATAATATTATACACAGTTTAATAACTTCACACAGTTATTAATCTACACACAGTTATTATCTTACACATATTAATCTTACACACAGTTATTAATCACACAGTTATTAATCTTACACATAATAATCTTACACACAGTTATTAATCTTACACACAGCATAATATTACACACAGTTATTAATCTCACAACACAGTTATTAATCTACACACAGTTATTAATCTTACACAGTTATTAATCTTACACACAGTTATTAATCTTACACACAGTTTAATAATCTACACACAGTTATTAATCTTACACAGTTAATAATCTAACACACAGTTTAATAATCTTACACACAGTTATTAATCTTACACACAGAATAATCTCACACACAGTTATTAATCTTACACAGTTATTAATCTTACACAAAGTTTAATAATCTTACACAGTTTAATAATCTTACACACAGTTAATAATCTTACACACAGTTATTAATCTTACACACAGTTATTAATCTTACACAGTTTATTATCTTACACACAGTTTAATTTCAACTACACAGTTATTAATCTTACACACAGTTATTAATCTTACACAGTTAATAATCCACACACAGTTATTAATCTTACACACAGTTATTAATCTTACACACAGTTATTAATCTTACACACAGTTTAATAATCTTACACACAGTTATTAATCTCACACACAGTTATTAATCTACACACAGTTTAATAATCTCACACACAGTTATTAATCTTACACACAGTTTAATAACTTCACACACAGTTATTAATCTCCACACAGTTTAATAATCCACACAGTTAATAACTTCACACACAGTTATTAATCTACACACAGTTATTAATACACACAGTTTTACACACAGTTATTAATCTTACACAGTTTAATAAATCACACAAGTTATTAATCTTACACACAGTTTAATAACTTCACACACAGTTAATAATCACAGTTATTAACCTACACACAGTTATTAATCTTACACACAGTTATTAATCTTACACACAGTTAATAATCTTACACACAGTTAATAACTTCACACACATATTAATCTTACACAGTTAATAATCTAACGCACAGTTATAATCCACACATTAATAATCCACACACAGTTAATAATCTTACACACAGTTTAATAACTTACACACAGTAATAATCCAGTTATTAATCTTACACACATATTAATCACACACAGTTAATAACTAACCACAGTTAATAATCTTACACACAGTTAATAATCTACACACAGTTATTAATCTACACACAGTTAATAATCTACACACAGTTAATAATCTTACACACAGTTAATAATCTTACACACAGTTAATAATCCACACAGAATAATCTTACACACAGTTATTAATCTACACAAACTTACACACAGTTTAATATCTTACACACAGTTATTAATCTTACACACAGTTTAATAATCTTACACACAGTTAATAATCTTACACACAGTTTAATAATCTCACACACAGTCATTTTAATGGTGATCGGAGAAGACGACCAAATCAAAGAACAATCACATGGTGAGGTGGGATATGGGGGTCAGGAGGTGGACACGGGGGTCAGGAGGTGGACATAGGGACAGTGGTGGATATGGTGTCAGGAGGTGGATATGGGGTCAGGAGATACGGGGCGTGAGGTGGACATGGGGTCAGGAGGTGGACATGTGGGGTCAGGAGGTGGACATGGGGGGTCAGAAGGTGGACATGGGGATTAAGGAGATGGTCACGGGGGTTAAGATGGATACGGGTACTCACACTGTCTCTCAATATCATCGTCCAGCAGTAAAGACACCACCTCCTTGGGCTTGAGGGTGTCTGGCTTAAAGTTTCCTCCACTGATGACCATCCGCTGGATCTGTGGAGGACAAGGTGGGTCAGTGATATGGAGGACACGTGGTCAGTGATACATAGGGAGGACACGTGGGTCAGACCCACGTGTCCTCCCTATGTATCACTGACCCACGTGTCCTCCCCATGTATCACTGACCCACGCAAGTGCAGCGTACTTAATATTGGAAGAACAAATACTGTCAATGTATACAGCCTTAACATCATCAACCTTGAGAAGTCGACTTGTGAAAGAGATTTAGGGGTACTTGTAAGCTGTGTACCCAGTGGGGTTCCCCAGGGGTCAGTACTAGGCCCACTCTTGTTCATAATCTACATAAACGATCTAGATACTGGGATCAGTAGTGACATAAGCAAGTTTGCGGATGACACCAAAATAGGGCGGCACATTAATTCAGGGCAGGATGCAAATGCACTACAGGAGGATCTAAATAAACTGCAGGGGTGGTCTGAAAAATGGCAAATGAAATTCAACATCAGCAAGTGCAGCGTACTTAATATTGGAAGAACAAATACTGTCAATGTATACAGTCTTAACAACATCAACCTAGAGAAGTCGACTTGTGAAAGAGACCTAGGGGTACTTGTAAGCCCGGACCTACGGCCCAGAAAACAGTGCGTTAATGTTAGAAATAAACCAAACAGATTATTGGGTTTTATATCTAGAAGTGTAAGTAACAAGAGTGCAGAGGTCTTATTGCAACTATATCTTGCGCTAGTCAGGCCGCACCTCGATTATGCGGTTCAGTTCTGGTGCCTCTATTATAGAATGGATATAAATTCACTAGAGTCGGTGCAGCGAAGAATGACAAAAATGATTCAGGGACTTAGAAACCTTCCATATCAAGATAGGTTAAAAAAAACTAAACTTGCATTCCCTAGAAAGACGAAGAGTGAGGGGAGATATGATAGAAGTATTTAAGTGGGTGAAAGGAATCAATAAAGGAGATATAGATAGAGTTTTTATAATATCCGAGAAGGATAGGATTCGGAGCAACGGATTTAAGTTGGATAAGTTTAGGTTTAGGAGGGAGATAGGAAGAAACTGGTTCACAAATAGGGTGGTGGACGAGTGGAACAAGCTTAGCAACTTTGTAGTAAGTGCTGGAACGCTGGAAAGTTTCAAAAGGAGGCTAGATAGATTCATGGATGATAGAGTGGTAGTAACTCTCGACAGGAGCTGCCATGCACTGGCCAACCGGCCTATTGCAGACTCCTTATTTTCTAATGATCTTATGTTCTTACATGGGAAGGACACGTGGGTCAGTGATACATGGGGAGGACACGTGGGTCAGTGATACATATGGAAGACACCTGGGTCAGTGATACATAGGGAGGACACGTGGGTCATTGATACATAGGGAGGACACGTGGGCCAGTGATACACGGTGTGGATACGTGGGTCAGTGATACATAGGGAGGACACGTGGGTCAGTGATACATGGTGTGGACCACGTGGGTCAGAACTACGAATATATACCGAAGGAAACGTGGGGGGGAAATAATAATAATAATAATAATAATAATAATAATAATAATAATAATAATAATAATAATAATAATAAT
>NW_024749350.1:25000-29167 GCF_018991925.1 Homarus americanus
GTGAGTGTTACCTGTACTACCGCCTCTAACACACACACACACATTCACACGGCCTCTTGTCCTCACCCGTCAACAACACCTAGAGTAGTGTGTAATAATATGAATTGTTCCTTAATAATATAATGTTTATGACAACCTTATTACTCTATATACATAACATGGATATCTCTGGCAGTATGAAGGTCCCTGGATCTACTAATGCTTTAATGAAGGCTCCTGGACACAATGAGACAAGACCTGTCCTATAGGCGCTCCTGTTTGGCAGCCTGGCCAAATCTGTTTGGCCAATCCCCCCCTCCCCCTCTGCTCCATCCCAACTGTACCGGGATTTATCAGCAAAACATTCAATTGATCAGTGCAATGATTGGTTACCAAACAGTGATCCAATAGTGTTTTCCAAGGAAAATACAAAAACAAGCAAGATTCACAGCAAATCGCCAGTGAGCAGTGTCGTACTAGGACGTCGACCCTCAAAGTGCCAGAGACTACCGCAGTGTTTACGACTGAACAAATATTAAAAGATGTCTACCAATGTACTACATCATGGAAATTCTGTCAGTAGCTCTCAAAGTGCCACCACAGCTGACAAACACTTCCAAACATCTAAAACAACAGATCTCAACAGATGTCCACCAGTGAAGCACTCCAGGCGCACCCTGTACAGTTTAAAGCGCGAGGAACATATTCCAGGCTCATAGCCACAGACAGGGATGTTATATGCAGAAGCCCATCAAGACTATCACCTCCAGTAGAAAACCAGAGAAACCTACACCTGACACCGCACCATTACACTGAAGTCCCCCGAATATGGTACGGTCTCCCCTCCTTATTGATCTCCAACATCACTTCCGTCGCTAATAAATTTGACGAGCGTGCTACCACAGTCTGGTCAGATGCTGCCAACGTCGCTGCCATCTGTGACGCTGGCAAACTGTTCCTCAAACGTGCCGCATTGAGGGATATCAACTCTTTCATCACCTTCGTACACATGAGTGTAGAGGGGGGCGTTGCTCTCTTCTGTCAAGATGAACTACGTCCGTCACGCCTGGATGTTTTAGTAACAGGTGATGTGAAGGCATTATGGGTACGTGTTGTGCCACGTGTCCACCCTCGCCACAATGCCTCTATCATATACTGTGTGGCATACAATCCACCTCGCTAACCCACCAGAGACACTCTTACCAATCACCTCATTACCACCTCAGAGTTAGGTACCCATGTGTCATGCTAGTATTATGCGGGGATTACAACGAATATGACACCACTGATATCTAGGACCAGCTATCACTATCACAAGTTGTGAACTTCCCCACACACGGACAAAATACACTTGACCTTATCTTAACCGACTTAGCGGACCAGTACCAACCACCTCAACCAATGCCTCCTATCGGGTGTAGTGCCTATCAGTGCTCTGGTCCCCAGCTGCCACTACCAGCCAAGTACACAGACCCCATCATGACCTACAGGCCGATTACTGACTCTGCAGTGGATGACGTGGACACCAAATGAACAAATTACACCAACACCACCACAGAACCTCACCACCACTTCCTCCCCGAAGAGTCAGTCAGATTACACCCAGCTGACTTGCCCAAGATTACACCTCGGATCAAAAGACTTATGCAACAGAGAGACAGCGCCTTTTATCTCAATGACCACAACACTGCAGGTCCCTTTGCAGCCGAGTCATCTGTGGAATACGCGCTGCAAAGAAGTCTCACTACTCAACCAAGCTGCAACACCTGAAGCAGACCAACATACGTCAGTGGTATGGTAAGCTTAAAGAACTCTATGGACTAAACAATAAGACACACCCTTCTTTAGCCATCTCACTAATGGCGACAGAGCTGAGCAATCAAACAGCCATTTCCTAACTATATGCCAGACGCTCCCCCAGCTTCACATAACCAGTCTCCCTGCTTCCCTACCAGCCTCCTTTCCCATTAACTTAGAAGAAGAATTAGAAGTAGCAAAACGTCTGGACAAACTGAAGTTCAGTGCTCCACCATCCCATTGACTTACCAATGAAACTCTACAAGGAGTTCTCCCCCGGACCAAGTTAAACCCCTCTGCTCCATCATCAATGCCTCTTTCAGCCAAGAAAGATGCCCAGCTGACTGGAAGGCCTCATAAGTGTCACCAGTGCCCCGGTAAACCAACCCACAATCCTTAAATTAGCTACGACCCATTGTCATCATCCCAATACCCAGCTTAATCTGTGAATGTTTCGTGTTTCACTGGGCCTATGCTGATATTGCAGGCGCCATAGACCCTCAGCAATCCGGAAATATGAAAACTTCCTCCACCACTAACTGTCTTGTCAGCTTTCTCGACTACATATATTGCCATCTGGAAAAACGAAAGACGTCTGTGGCTGCCCCTTTTATTGACTTCACCAAGGCATTTGACCTAGCCGACCACAATTTAATCATCAACAAGGCTATCGATCTCATGTTTCGGAGAAGTCTTATATCATGGCTTACAGACTTCCTCAGTGACCGACGCCAAGCTGTACGCTTCCGAGGGGCTGTCTCCACCTTTCATTCACTCACCTGTGGCGTCCCCCGAGGCACCAAGATGAGACCGCTCTGCTTCCTCCTGCTTATCAATGATGCCCTAAGAGAAACCTCTGTTAGCTGGAAATATGTCGACGACTCCACCATTGGGATCAGTGTTAACAACTCGGTTCCCGACTACACCGCCCTCCAGGATATACTGAAGTCTCCAAAATTGGGCCACCAACAACCACGTCACCATCAACCATACCAAGACCATGGTTATGCACATCAACCTCTCCTCTGACCTTGCCCCACCTCCTTCCATTACTTTGGGCCCCAACACACTCTAGGTTGTGGAATGAACCAAGCTCGTCGGCGTCACTATAGATAACAAACAAAATTGGAAAACACACCTCAATACAATTATCAAATTCTCCAGTTACCGTCTCCACCTCCTCCGCCGACTCAGGTCCTCGGGGTTCCTGCGCCCAAGCTCCTCAGTGTTTACTCAAAATTCATACTTCCCAAGCTCACCTATGCCTCTCCTGCCTGGTCTTCTTCCCTAAATGCCACACAACGTTGTCATGTGCCCATAACCCCATAGCAACAAGCATGTCGTGTGGTATCTGTTTACGCCTCCACTCCACACAAGCTATTAATAAATTGTTATTTTTACTATTATCTTATTGTTGTTGTTAGTTACTTAGGTTAATTGTATATCTATGTATGTCATTAATATGCATCATTTGTGTTATTCTGTTAAGTCAAACCAAGAGTAGTATTAATTAGTTATAAGACTATTTGGCAACTGTCCTGAGTCACGTGATCTAAGACGCTCCTCACTCATATGCTGGCCAGAGACTCACTCTCTAGTAACCATTGGTATAGGCTATAGGTAGGACGTGTCCACACCGACCCAGTACAGACGTGCCTTGTTCAGTCTTCTACAATAACCTAGTGGCATCTGGTAATTAGTGGCACGTTAACTTAGGCCTATGAAGGGATCCTGGTGTTAAGGAATCTCCTATTTGGTAGGAAATAACCAGTTGGTTGTGATTGCTGTGTATATATTGTGATGTCTGTGTTTAATATAGTTAATGTTAAGTGGTATTCATTTGATTTAACTCCTTAACCGTATATTTTCACCCTTCCTTGCTAGACAGTACTCCTTTAAGAACATAAATTGAATTATTTAATTATCTTCCCATTTGTGACTCACTTACTCCAACTTATTCTTATTTATTCAAGTACATTCAGTTGAGTCGGTTTTTGTGGGGATAATTATTGCCGTGTTCCCTGTTTGTTCCTTTATTTGATGATAACTTGGGGTAGGTTTCACTCCCCAGGTATAAAGGATATTGGGATCACGACAAACGTAAACATCTAGAAAAAGTGCAAAAGAGGGCATACAAGATTATTCTCTCCTCTTCCTACTCCACATAAAAAGAAGCGTTCAAACACACTGACACTCTCTGCACACCCTGACCTTTACCAGGACCTCATCTGCAAATTTCTAGAGAAGCTTTTGCACCATCCTCGACACCGGCTCCTACTACCACCCGAGAACCTTTGTCAGCGAATTGCTGTTAGACACCACAACCGCATCCAGCCCATACGAGCACGTACTGATCACTATGAGAACAGCCCAGTCCCAACCATTGTAAAA
>NW_024749351.1:0-9678 GCF_018991925.1 Homarus americanus
CTAGAAGCATGTATTGTTTACTATCTTCTACCACCAACAACCACCTCCATTCATACTATCTTCTACCACCCAACAACCACCATTCATACTATCTTCTACCACCAACAACCACCATTCAATACTATCTTCTACCACCAACTACCACCATTCATTACCATCTCTACCACACCAACAACCCACCATTCATATTATTCTACTCACCAACAACCACCACCATTCATACTATCTTACCACCAACAACCACCTATTCATTACTATCTTCTACCACCAACAACCAATTATCTCATACTATCTTCTACCACTAACTACCAATTATCTTACTATTCTTCTACCACCAACAACCAATTATTCATACTATCTTCTACCACCAACAACCACCATTCATACTATCTTCTACCACCAACAACTAATCATTCATACTATTTTCTACCACCAACAACCAACCATTCATACTATCTTCTACCACCAACAACCACCATTCATTACTATCTTCTACCACCAACTACCACCATTCATTACTATCTTCTACCACCAACAACCACCATTCATATCTCTACCACCAACTACCACCATTCAACCATCTTCTACCACCAACAACCACCATTCATACTATCTTCTACCACCAACAACCACCATTCATTCATTCTGCACCACCACCACCATCCATCTACTATTTCACCACCAACAACCTCACCTCATTATTATCTCTACCACCAACTACCACCATTCATACTATCTTCTACCACCAACTACCACCATTCATTACTATCTTCTACCACCAACAACCACCATTCTATATTATCTTTCTACCACCAACCACCACCATTCATTACTATCTTCTACCACCAACTACCACTATTCATAATTATCTTTTTTTAATATATCCCAAAATTTAGAAAGAATATAGAGAATAATGTCTGCTCACACGTGGTCATCACTGGGCTTCCATTTATATATACTATTACAGGATGGAGGATAACGCCAGACGATGTTGTTCGTCTTGGACGCTGTTCAGTACAACACTGTATATACACCAAACTTGACCTTTTCTTCATATTTAAATATAACAGATTTAAATTGTTGTCATACTGTTGTTGCTGTCTTCCTGTTACCAGTTGTTGTTGTTGTCTTCCCCCCATCTTTTGTTTTCTCTCCTGTTTTGTTGTTGTCTTATTGTTGTTGTTGTTCTTGTCTCCTGTCTTCCCTTGTGTTCCCGTCTTCCCAGTTACTCCCTGTTGTTGTTGTTGTCTTCTTCCTGTTGTGTTGTTGCTGTCTTCTGTCTCCCCTGCTCTTCCTAATGTCTGTTCTCTCTTGTTGTTGTTGTTGTCGTTCTTCCCTAAGTTACTCCAGTTGTTGTTGTTGTTTCTTGTGTCTCCCAAGTTATCCATAGTTGTTGTTGCCTCCTCCTGTCTCTTGTTGTCTTCCCTGTCCTCCAGTTGTTGTTGTTGTCTCCAGTTGTTGTTCCTGTCATCTAGTTGTTGTTGTCGTCTTCCAAGTTACTCAGTTGTTGTTGTTGTCTTCCCCACATCTAGTTGTTGTCTTCCTGTCTCCCTGTTGTTCCTGCCATCTTCCTCTCAATTCTTCCCCTGTTGTTGTTGTCTTGTTGTTGTCTTCCCTGTTGTTGTTGTCGTTTCCTGTCTTGTTGTTGTTGTTGTTGTCGTCTTCCCCTGTTATTACCTTAGTTGTTGTTGTTGTCGTCTCCTGTTACCCAGTTGTTGTTGTTGTTGTCTTCCCAAGTACTCCAGATGCTGCTGTTGTCGTTCCTCTCCCTGCTACTCCAGATGTTGCTTGTTCTGCTGTCTTCCCCAGAATTACTGCCATGTTGTTGTTGTTGTTGTCTTCCTTCCCCCTGCCATCTAGTCATTGTTGTTGTTACTCATCTAGTTGTTGTTGTCTTCCCCAGCATTCCAGTTTGTTAATGTCTTCCCTGTTATCAGTTGTTGTTGTTGTTGTCTTCCCTGCCATCCAGTTGTTGTTGTTGTCTTCCCCCGTTATCCAGTTGTTGTTGTTGTTGTTGTCTTCCCCAAGTTACTCCAGTTGTTGTTGTTGTTGTGTTGTTGTCTTCCCCAAGTTACTCCAGATGTTGTTGTTGTTGTCTTCCCTCCACCCAGTTGTTGTTGTTGTTGGCTTGTCTTCCCAGTTACTCCAAGCTGTTGTTGTTGTCTTCCCCCAAGTTACTCCAGTAGTTGTTGTTGTCTTCCCCTGCTTACTCCAGTTGTTGTTGTTGTTGTCTTCCCCAATTACTCCAGTTGTTGTTGTTGTTGTCTCTCCCTGCCACTCCAGATGTTGTTGTTGTTGTCTTCCCCCAAGTACTCCAGTTGTTGTTGTTGTTGTCTTCTCCCTGTTACTCCAGTTGTTGTTGTTGTTGTCTTCCCCAAAATTACTCCAGTTGTTGTTGTTGTTGCTGTCTTCCCCAAGTTACTCCCAGTTGTTGTTGTTGTTGTTGTCGTCTTCCCCCAATTTACCCTGTTGTTGTTGTTGTCTTCCCCCAAGTTACTCCAGTTGTTGTTGTTGTCTTCCCTGCTATTCTAGTTGGTTACATGTTGCTTCCCCCCAAGTTATCTAGTTGTTGTTGTTGTTGTCTTCTCCCCTCACATTCCAGATGTTGTTGTTTGTCTCCCCAAGTCATCTATAGTTGTTGTTGTTGTTGTCTTCCCCTGCCATTTCCCAAGTTACTCCAGTTGTTGTTGTTGTTGTCTTCCCCTGTCATCTAGTTGTTGTTGTTGTCTTCCAAGTCATCTTAGTGCTATTGTTGTTGTTGTCTTCCCTGCCACTCCAGTTGTTGTTGTTGTTGTCTTCCCCCTGTCACTCCAGTTGTTGTTGTTGTTGTCTTCTCCCTGCCATCGTTGTTGTTGTTGTTGTTGTCTTCCCCTGCCATCTGTTGTTGTTGTTGTTGTCTTCCCTGTCATCTAGTTGTTGTTGTTGTTGTCTCTCCTCCATTCCAGTTGTTGTTGTTGTTGTCTTCCCTGTCACTCCAGTTGTTGTTGTTGTTGTCCCCGTTACTCCAGTTGTTGTTGTTGTCGTCTTCCCCAGCTACTCCAGTTGTTGTTGTTGTTGTTGTTGTTCCTCCAAGTTACTCCAGTTGTTGTTGTTGTCTTTCCCCAAGTTACTCGTAGCCATTTGTTGTTGTTGTCTTCCCATGTAATCTAGTTGTTGTTGTTGCTGCCTGTCTTCCCGCTACTCCCAGTTGTTGTTGTTGTTGCTTCCTCTGTCATCTGTTGTTGTTGTTGTTGTCTTCCCTACTACCTGAATTGTTATGTTGTCTTCCCAGTCATCCAGTTTGTAGTTGTTGTTCTGTTGTCTCCAAGCAAGTTGTTGTTGTTGTCTTCCCGTTACTCCTATTTATTGTTGTTGTTGTCTTCCCAAATTACTCCAGTTATTGTTGTTGTTGTCTTCCCCCAAGTTACTCCAGTTATTGTTGTTGTTGTCTTCCCAATTACTCCAGAGTTGTTGTTGTTGTTGTTGTATGTTGTTGTCTTCCAAGTTACTCCAGAATTGTTGTTGTTGTTGTTGTTGTTGTTGTTGTAATTATCCAGTTATTGTTGTTGTCATCTTCAAATTCTCCAGTTGTTGTCGTCTTCAATTACTCCAGTTGTTGTTGTTGTTGTCTTTAAGTTCTCCCAGTTGTTGTTTTTGTTGTCTTTTAAATTCTCCTAGTTGTTGTTGTTGTCTTCAAATACTCCAATTGTTATTTGTTGTTGTCTTCATTACTCCAGTTGTTGCTGTCATGTTATTTTGTCTTTAGTTACTCAGTGTTGTTATTGTTGTCTTTAAATTATCAATTGTTGTTGTTGTGTCTTGAATTACTCATTGTTGTTGTTGTCTTCCTCTAATTACTTAGTTATTCCATGTTGTTATTTAAGTACTCCAATTGTTGTTGTTGTCTTCCCAAGTACTCTCAATTATTTGTTGTTTGTCATCTTTCCAATTACTCAGTTATTTGTTGTTGTCGTCTTCATTACTCAGTTGTTGTTGTTGTCTTCCCAGAATTCTCCAATTGTTGTTGTTGTTGTCTTCTAAATTATCCATTGTTGTCATCTTCCCAAATTCTCCAGTTGTTGTTGTTGTTGTCTTCGTTATCTTTATTTATTGTTGTCATCCTAAAGTTCTCCAGTTGTTGCTGTTATTTATTTGTCTTCAAATTACTCCAATTGTTGTTATTTTATTTGTCTTTTAAATTCTCCAATTGTTGTTGTTTGTCATCTTTAAATTACTCCAATTGTTGTTGTTGTCTTTAAGTTACTCCAATTGTTATTATTGTTGCCTCTTTAATACTCCAATTGTTGTTATTTGTTGTCTTCCCAAATTACTCCAATTCATTGTTGTTGTCTTCCAAATTCTCAATTGTTATTGTTGTTGTTGTTGTCTTCAAGTTATTCTAATTGTTGTTGTCATCTTCCCAAGTTACTCAGATTATTGTTATCTATTACTCATTGTTGTTGTCTTCCTTAAATTCTCCAATTGTTATTTGTTGTCACATTACTCCAGTTGTTGTTTGTTGTCGTCTTCCCAAATTACTCAATTGCTGATGTTGTTGTTGTCTTCCCAAATACTCCAGTTATTTATTGTTGTACTCTTTAAATTACTCAGTTGATTGCTTGTCTCTTCCCAATTACTCAGTGTTGTTGTTGTCGTCTTCCCAAGTTACTCAATTGTTGTTTCTTTAAGTATTGATTGTTGTCGTCTTAAGTTACTCAGTTGTTGTTGTCATCTTCAAATCACTCAGTTGTTGTTGTCTTTGAGTTACTCAATTGTTGTTGTTGTCTTCTGATTACTCAGTTGTTGTTGTTGTTGCCTTACATTACTCCAATTGTTGTTGTTGTTGTCTTCCTCAGTTACTCGATTGTTGTTGTTGTTGTCTTCTACTCAGTTGTTGTTGTTGTTGTCTTCCCAAGTTATCCAGTTGTTATTGTCGTCTTCCCAAATTACTCAGTTGTTATTGTAGTTATATTATAATTGTTGTTGTTGTCTTCCCAAAATTCTCAGTGTTGTTGTTGTTGTTGTCTTTAATTACTCCAATTGTTGTTGCTGTTGTTATTTATATTAATTCTCCAATACTCATTTATTGTTAGTGTTGTTGTGTCTTTAAGTACTCCAATTTTTGTTGTTGTTATCTTAATTCTCAATTTATTGTTGTTATTGTTGTCTTCCAAATTACTCAGTATTTGTTGTCATCGCTCTTCCCAAATTACTCAGTTGTTGTTGTCTGTTGCAAATCAGTTATTTGCTTGTTGTCGTCTTCCCCCAAATTCTCCAGTAACCCCCATTTGTTAACCTTACCCATTGTTGTCATCTTCCCAAAATTCTCCATTATTTTTGTTTGTTGTCTTCAAGTACTCCAGTTGTTGTTGTCATCTTTAAATTCTCAATTGTTATTGTTGTCTTCTCAAATTTCTCAATTGTTTTTTTTGTTGTCTTCCCAATTACTCAATGTTGTTGTTGTTGTTGTTTCTGTCTTCATTACTCATTGTTCTTCCCAGATTGTGTCTCTTCCCCCATTACTCATTGTTGTTGTTGTCTTCCCCAATTCTCCCAGTATTTGTTGTTGTTGTGTTTGTTGTTGTCTTCTCATGTTGTTGTTGACATCGTCTTTAAATTACTCAGTTATTTTTTATTTGTCCGTCTCACATTACTCAGTATTTGTTGTCCAACTCAGTTATTTGTTGTTGTCATCCCATTACTCAATTATTTATTTGTTGTCACTCAGTTATTGTTGTTGTGTCTTCTAATCAGTTGTTGTCATCTTCATTATATTTATTATTTGTCTTCATTACTCAGTATTTTTATTGTTGTGTCTCTCCCATTACTCAGTAATTTTGTCATATTATTGTTGTTCTCTCTCCCATTATCTATTTATTTCGTCTTCTCATTGTTGTTGTTGTGTCTTCCTCCCATTAACCCCCCCAATTTATTTGTTATATTCCCCAAATTACTCAGTTATTATTTGTTGTTGTCTTCATTCTCAGTATTTGTTGTTGTTGTTATTTCCCAAATTCTCCAATTATTTGTTGTTGTCTTCCCAGTATTTGTGTCATCTTCATTACTCAGATTATTGTTGTTTCTTAATTACTCAAATTATTTATTTATATTGTTGTCTCTTCAATTCTCATTGTTGTTATTATTTGTTGTCATCTTCTCATTATTGTGTGTCATCTTCCCAATTATACTCCATTATATTATTGTTGTTGTCACTGTCTAAATTACTCATGTTGTTGCCCCAATTGTTGTAATCTAAATTACTCAATTGTTGTTGTTGTCGTCATCCCAAAATACTCCAGATTTATTCATTGATTGTCATCCATACTTTCAATTATTATTTATTCATTTATTACTCATATTGTTGTGTCTTCCCCATTCAATTGTTGTTATTGTTGTCATCTTAAATACTCATGTTATTTATTTGTCTTCATTACTCATTATTTAAATTATAATTTGTTGTTGTCTCTATTGTTGTTGTTGTCATCTAAATTATACAATTGTTATTACCATTGTTGTGTCTTCACAAATTACTCATTGTTGTTGTCTTCTTACTCATTGTTGTTGTTGTCTTCCCAAATTCTCATTTGTTGTTGTTGTTGTCTTCATTTACTCAATTGACAAACCCAATTGTTGTTGTCTTCATTACTCAATATTTGTTGTTGTGTCTCTATAATTCTCTCAGTTATTGTTATTTGTCTTCATAAATTTATTGTTATTGTCATCTCTCCCAACATTACTCATTATTGTTGTTGTTGTCTTCAATTACTCAGTATTTATTGTTGTCTTCCTCCCATTTATTTGTTGTCTTCATACTGTCATTGTTGTCACCTATTGTCATCTTCAATTTATTTGTTGTTGTTGTTATTGTTGTCTTAAATTACTCATTATTGTTGTTGTTGTCGTCTTCTAAATAATCATTGTTGGTTGTTGTCGTCTTCAAGTTACTCCAGAACACCCAACCCCAAAAACCACCAACCAACCCAACACCAAACCCCCAACCAATTGATATTGTTGTTGTTGTCACTCTTCTCATTATCGGCTTCTCATGTTGTTGTTGTCTTCAAATTATATTATTTGTTGTAGGCATCTTCCCATTACTCAGTATTTATTTGTTGTCTTCCCATTACTCATTGTCTTTATTCTCCAATTGTATTTGTTGTCTTCAAATTACTCAGTGTTGTTGTCATATTCTAAGTACTCAATTATTTATTTTATTGTTGTCTTTAAATTATCATTTTATTTCTTATTATTATTATTTGTTATTTGTATTACTCCATTATTTGTTGTTGCCCCACCAATTGTTGTTGTCTTCCCCAATTACTCATTACCATTGTTGTATTTTGTCATCAACCAACAAATTCTCCAATTATTGTTGTTGTTGTCTTCATTACTCAGTATTTGTTATTTGTCTTCAGTATTTGTTGTTGCCAACCATTATTGTTGTGTCCTTCCCATTCTCAGATTATTTGTTGCATCTTAATTACTCAGTTGTTGTTATTGTCTTAAGTTATCATTGTTGTTGTTTTGTTGTCTTCATTCAGTTATTTGTTGTTGTTGTCTTCATTACTCAGATTGTTGTTGTTGTTGTCTTCCCCATTCTCATTATTTATTGTTATTGTTTGTTGTCATCTTCATTCTCAATTATTGTTGTCTTCATTACTCAGTATTTGTTGTTGTTACTCATTGTTTTGTCATCATTACTCAGTATTTATTGTGTCTTCATATTGTTGTTGTCTTCTCATTATTTTTGTTGTCATCTTCTCAGTATTACCATATTTGTTGTTGTTGTGTATTCACTACTCATTATTATTATTTGTCTTCCACAATACTCATTATTTATTTGTTGTTGTTGTCTTCATTTACTCATTGTTGTTGTTGTCTTTAAATTGCTCAGTTGTTTTGTTGTCTTCCCCAGTTATCATTTGTTATTTGTTTGTCGTCTTTAAACCTCTGGTTATTTGTTATTTATTTGTCTTTACTCAGTATTTGTTGTTTGTCTTCCCATTACTCCATGTTATTTATTGACATCATCTTCATTACTCAGTATTTGTTTATTGTTGTTGTCTTCATTACTCATGTTGTTGTTGTGTCTTCAGTATTTATTGTCTTCATTCTCAGTTATTTACTCATTATTGTTGTTATATTGTTGTTGTTGTTATGTATATTATTGTTGTTGTCGTCTTCTCATTGTTGTTTGTCTTTGTTACTCATTGTTGTTGTTGTTGTTGTGCTCATTTGTTGTTGTTGTTGTCATTACTCCAATTTATTTTATTTGTTGTTGTTGTTGTCTTCATTACTCCAGTATTTGTTGTTGTCTTTACTCCAGTATTTGTTATTGTCTTCATTCTCAGTATTTGTTGTTGTTGTCTTCTCAGTATTGTTGTCTTCCTCCAGTATTTGTTGTTGTTGTCTTCCCATTATATTGTTGTTATTGTTGTTGTTGTCTTCCATTATATTATTGTTGTTGTTGTCTTCATTACTCATTTATTGTTGTTGTCTTCATTACTCATTGTTGTTGTTGTTGTTCATTTTCCAGTATTTGTCTTCATTACTCATGTTTATTTGTTGTATGTTACTCAGTATTTGTTGTTATTTGTCATTCTTTAGTACTCCAGTGTTTGTTGTTATATTTCCCCAAATTGCTCAGTTTTTGTTGTCGTCTTCCCAAGTTACTCCATTTTGTTGTCTTCAGTTATTTGTTGTTGTTGTTGTCGTCCCTTTAAGTTACTCAGTTGTTGTTGTTCCCCAGTATCAGTGTTGTTGTTTTTTTTTTTTTTTTTTTTTTTTTTTTTTTTTTTTTTTTTTTTTTTTTTTTTTTTTTTTTTTTTTTTTTTTTTTTTTTTTTTTTTTTTTTTTTTTTTTTTTTTTTTTTTTTTTTTTTTTTTTTTTTTTTTTTTTTTTTTTTTTTTTTTTTTTTTTTTTTTTTTTTTTTTTTTTTTTTTTTTTTTTTTTTTTTTTTTTTTTTTTTTTTTTTTTTTTTTTTTTTTTTTTTTTTTTTTTTTTTTTTTTTTTTTTTTTTTTTTTTTTTTTTTTTTTTTTTTTTTTTTTTTTTTTTTTTTTTTTTTTTTTTTTTTTTTTTTTTTTTTTTTTTTTTTTTTTTTTTTTTTTTTTTTTTTTTTTTTTTTTTTTTTTTTTTTTTTTTTTTTTTTTTTTTTTTTTTTTTTTTTTTTTTTTTTTTTTTTTTTTTTTTTTTTTTTTTTTTTTTTTTTTTTTTTTTTTTTTTTTTTTTTTTTTTTTTTTTTTTTTTTTTTTTTTTTTTTTTTTTTTTTTTTTTTTTTTTTTTTTTTTTTTTTTTTTTTTTTTTTTTTTTTTTTTTTTTTTTTTTTTTTTTTTTTTTTTTTTTTTTTTTTTTTTTTTTTTTTTTTTTTTTTTTTTTTTTTTTTTTTTTTTTTTTTTTTTTTTTTTTTTTTTTTTTTTTTTTTTTTTTTTTTTTTTTTTTTTTTTTTTTTTTTTTTTTTTTTTTTTTTTTTTTTTTTTTTTTTTTTTTTTTTTTTTTTTTTTTTTTTTTTTTTTTTTTTTTTTTTTTTTTTTTTTTTTTTTTTTTTTTTTTTTTTTTTTTTTTTTTTTTTTTTTTTTTTTTTTTTTTTTTTTTTTTTTTTTTTTTTTTTTTTTTTTTTTTTTTTTTTTTTTTTTTTTTTTTTTTTTTTTTTTTTTTTTTTTTTTTTTTTTTTTTTTTTTTTTTTTTTTTTTTTTTTTTTT
>NW_024749352.1:0-14765 GCF_018991925.1 Homarus americanus
GTATAACAAAGTTACCTGGTCGAGTATAGTAATGTCCCCTGATCGAGTATAATAAAGCCCCCTGATCGAGTATAACAAAGTCCCCTGCTCAAGTATAACAAAGTCCCTAATCGAGTATAACAAAGTCCGCTGATCGAGTATAACAAAGGCCCTTGATCGAGTATAATAAATGCCCCTAATCGAGTATAACAAAGTCCCCTGATCGAATAGAAAACAGTTGCCTCATCGAGTAAAACAAAGTCCCCTAGTCGAGTATAACAGAGTCCCTTGATCGAGTATAACAAAGCCCTCTGATCGAGAAAAACAAAGTCCCCCGATCGAGTATAACAATGTCCTCTGATCGAGTATAACAAATTCCCCTGATCGAGTATATCAAAGTCCCCTGGTCGAGTATAACAAATTCCCCTGTTCGAGTATAACAAAGTCCCCTGGTAGAGCATAACAGAGGCCCATGATCGAGTATAACAAAGGCCCCTGATCGAGTATAACAAAGTCCCCTGATCGAGTATAACAAAGTCCCCTTATCGAGTATAACAAAGTCCACTGGTCGTGAACAACAAAGCACCATGGTCGAGTATAACAAAGCCCCCTCATCGAGTATAACAATGTCCCCTGATCGAGTATAACAAGGTCTCATGATCGAGAATAACAAATTCCCCTGGTTCGAGTATAACAAAAGCCCCTGATATAGTATAACAAAGGCTCCTGATCGAGGATAACAAAGTCCCCTGATCGAGCATAACAAAGACCCCTGGTTGAGTATAACAAAACCACCTAATCGAGTATTACAAAGTCCCCTGGTTTAGTATAACAAAGCCCCTGATCGTGTATAACAAAGTCCCCTGATCGAGTATAACAAATTCCCCTGATCGAGTATAACAAAGGACCCCGGTTGAGTATAACAAAGCCTCCTGACTGAGTATAACAAAGTCCCCTGATCGAGTATAACACATCCCCTAATCGAGTATAACAAATCCCCTGATCGTGTATAAAAAAGTTCCCTTGTCGAGTATAGTAATGTCCCCTGATCGAGTATAACAAAGTCCCTTGGTCGAGTATAACAAATTCACCTGATCAAGTATTACAAAGTCCCCTGGTCGAGTATAACAAATTTCCCTGATCAAGTATAACAAAGTCCCCTGGTCGAGTATAACAAAGTCCCCTTATCTAGCATAACAAAGGCCCCTGGTCGAGCATAACAAATCCCCCCTGACCGAATAATACAAAGTCCCCTGATCAAGTATAACAAAGTCCCCTGATCGAAAATAACAAAGTCCCCTGGTCGAGTATAACAAAGGCCCCTAATGTAGAATAACGAAGACCCTGATGGAGCATAACAAAGTCCCCTGATCGAGGAAAACAAAGCCCCCCCTAATCGAGTATAACAAAGTCCCCTGATCGAGTATAACAAAGTCCCCTGATCGAGCATAACAAAGACCCCTGGTCGAGTATAACAAAGTCACCTGATCGAGTATAACAAAGTCCCCTGGTTGAGTATAACAAAGCCCCCTGATCGAGTATAACAAAATCCTCTGATCGAGTATACTAAATTTCCCTGATCGAGTATAACAAAGTCCCCGGGTTGAGTATAACAAAGCCTCCTAACTGAGTATAACAAAGTCCCCTGATCGAGTATAACACATCCCCTGATCGTGTATAATAAAGTTACCTGGTGGAGCAAAAGAAAGCTCCTCTGACCGAATAATACAAATTCCCCTGATCAAGTATAGGCAAGGCCCCTGATCGAGAATAACAAAGACCCCTGATCGCATATAACAAAGGCCCCTAATGTAGAATAACAAAGACCCTGATGGAGTATAACAAAGTCCCCTGATCGAGGAAAACAAAGCTCCCCCTAATCGAGTATAACAAAGTCCCCTGATCGAGTATAACAAAGTCCCCTGATCGAGCATAACAATGACCCCTGGTCGAGTATAACAAAGGCCCCTAATCGAGTATAACAAAGTCCCCTGATCGAGTATAACAAAGTCCCCTTATCGAGTATAACAAAGTCCTCTGATCGAGTATAACAAAGCCCCCCGGTTGAGTATAACAAAGCATCCTGATCGAGTATAGCAAAGTCCCCTGATCGAGTATAACACATTCCCTGATCGAATAAAACATATCCCCTGATCATGTATAACAAAGTTACCTGGTCGAGTATAGTAATGTCCCCTGATCGATTATAATAAAGCCCCCTGATCGAGTATAACAAAGTCCCCTGCTCAAGTATAACAAAGTCCCCTAATCGAGTATAACAAAGTCCTCTGATCGAGTATAACAAAGGCCCTTGATCGAGTATAATAAATGCCCCTAATCGAGTATAACAAAGTCCCCTGATCGAGGTATAACAAAATTAAGCGTGATCGAGCAACAAAGACCCACGAATTAGAGTATAACAAAACCACCTGATCGAGTATAAAAAGTCCCTGATTGAGAATATAAGAAAGCCCCTAATCGAGTATAACAAGTCCCTGATCAGTATAACAAATTCCCTATTCGAGGTATAACAAAGTCCTGTTATCAAGTATGACAAAGTCAATAGTCGAGGTATAACAAATTCACCTCATCGAGTATAACAAAGTCCCCTGGTCTAGCGTATAACAAAGTCCCCTGGTCGAGGTATAACACAGTCCCTGGTCAGTATAACCAAGGCCCCTGATCGAGGAATAACCAAAGTCCCCTGATCCGGAATATAACAAAGTCCTACTATCGAGTATAACAAAGTTCCTGGTCGTGTATAACATAGCCCCGGTTGAGTATAACAAAGCCTCTAATCGAGTATAACAAAGTCGCAATGATCGAGAGTTATCACATCTGATCGAGTATAACATATCCCCTGATGCGTGTATAACAAAGTTCCTAGTCCGAGTATATAATATCCCTGATCGAGTATAACAAAGGCCCCTGATCGAGTATAACAAGCTCCCCTGGTCGAGTAAAACAAAGTCCCCTGGTCGAGTATAACCAAGGCCCCTGATCGAGAATAACAAAGTCCCCTTATCGAGTATAACAAAGCCACCTGATCGAGTATAACAAAGTTCCCCTGGTTGAGTATGTCAAAGCCCCCTTGATCGAGTATTACAAAGTCCCCTGATCGTGTATAACAAAGTTCCCTAATCGAGTATAACAAAGGCCCCCGGTTGAGTATAAGAAAGCCACTTAATCGAGAATAACAACGTCCCCTGATCGAGTATAACACATCCCCTGATCGAGTATAACATATCCCTTGATCGTGTATAACAAAGTTTCCTGGTCGAGTATAGTAATGTCCCCTGATCGAGTATAACAAAGGCCCCTGGTAGAGAATAACAAAGTCCCCTGATCGAGTATAACAAAAGCCCCTTATCGAGTATAACAAAGTCCACTGGTCGATAACAACAAAGCACCATCGTCAAGTATAACAAAGCCCCCTCATCGAGTATAACAATGTCCCCTGATCGAGTATAACAAGGTCTCATGATCGAGAATAACAAATTGCCTGGTTCGAGTATAACAAAAGCCCCTGATATAGTATAACAAAGGCTCCTGATCGAGGATAACAAAGTCCCCTGATCGAGCATAACAAAGACCCCTGGTTGAGTATAACAAAACCACCGAATCGAGTATAACAAAGTCCCCTGGTTTAGTATAACAAAGCCCCCTGATCGTGTATAACAAAGTCCCCTGATCGAGTATAACAAAGGACCCTGGTTGAGTATAACAAAGCCCCCCTCATCGAATATTACAAAATCCCCTGATCAAGTATAACAAAGTCCCCTGATCGAGTATAACAAAGACCCCTATTCGAGTATAACAAATGCCCCTAATGGAGTATAACAAAGACCCTCATGGAGTAAAACAAAGCCCCCTGATCGAGTATAACAAAGTCCTCTTGTCGAGTATAACAAAGTCCCCTGATCGAGTATATCAAACCCCCCTGGTCGAGTATAATAAAGGCCCTGGTCGAGTAAACCAAATTCTCGTGATCGAGTATACCAAATTCCCCTGGTTCGAATATAACAAAAGCCCCTGATATAGTATAACAAATCCCCCTAATCGAGTGTAGCAAAGTCCCCTGATCCATTATAACAAAGGACCCTAATCGAGTCTAACAAAGTCCCCTGATCGAGTATAGCAAAGGCCCTTGATCGAGTATAACAAATGCCCCTCATCGAGTATAACAAAGTCACCTAATCGAATATAACAAAGCCCAATCATCGAGTATAACAAAGGCCACTGGTCGACCATAACAAAGGACCCTGGTCGAGTATAACAAAGTCCCCTGATCGAGTATAACAAAGCCCAATCATCGAGTATAACAAAGTCCCCTCATCGAGTAAAACAAAGTCCCCTGATCGAATATATCAAAGCCCCCTGATCGAGTATAACAAAGTCCCCTGGTCGAGTATAACAAAGTCCCCTGATCGAGTATAACAAAGCCCCCCTGATCGAATATTACAAAGTCCTGTTTCAAGTATAACAAAGTCCCCTGATCGAGTATAACAAAGAGCCCTGGTCGAGTATAACAAAGGCCCCTGATGGAGGATAAAATGTCCCTGATGGAGTATAACAAAGTCCCCTGATCGAGGAAAACAAAGCCCCATGATCGAGTATACCAAAGTCCCTTGATCGAGTATAACAAAGTCCCTTGATCGAGTAAAACAAAGGCCCCTGATCGAGTAAAACAAAGGCCCCCGGTTGAGTGTAACAAAGCCTCCTGATCGAGTATAACAAAGTCCCCTGATCGAGTATAACACATCCCCTGATAGAGTATAACATATCTCCTGATCGTGTATAACAAAGTTCCCTGGTCGAGTATAGTAATATCCCCTAATCGAGTATAACAAAGCCCCCTGATCGAGTATAACAAAGTCCCCTGTTTGAGTATAAAAAAGTCCCCTGATCGAGTATACCAAAGTTCTCTGATCGAGTATAACAAAGTCCACTGATCGGGTATAACAAAGGCCCTTGATCGCGTATAATAAAGGCCCCTAATCGAGTTTAACAAAGTCCCTTGATCGAGTATAACAAAGCCCCTTGATCTAGTAAAACAAAGTCCCCCGATCGAGTATAACAAAGTCCTCTGATCGAAAATAACAAAGTCCAATGGTCGTGTATAACAAAGTCCCCTGGTCGAGTATGATAAATTCCCCTGATCGAGAATAACAAAGTCCCCTGGTCGAGTATAACAAATTCCTCTCATCGAGTATAACAAAGTCCCCTGGATGAGTATAACAATGGCCCATGATTGAGTATAACAAAGTCCCCTGATCGATTATGACAAAGGCCCTTGATCCATTATTACAAATTCCCCTGATCGAGTATAACAAAGTCCCCTGGTCGAGTATAACAAAGTCCCCTGGTCGAGTATAACAAAGTCCACTGGTCGAGTATAACCAAGGCCCCTGATCGAGAATATCAAAGTCCTCTGATCGAATATAACAAATTTCCCTGGTCGAGTATAACAAAGGCTCCCAATTGAGTATAACAAAGCCTCCTGACTGAGTATAACAAAGACACCTGATCGAGTATAACACATCCCCTAATCGAGTATAACATATCCCCTGATCGTGTATAACAAAGTTCCCTGGTCGAGTATAGTAATGTCCCCTCATCGAGTATAACAAAGGACCCTCATCGAGTATAACAAAGTCCCCTTATCGAGCATAACAAAGGCCCCTGGTCGAGTATAACAAAGTCCCCTGATCGAGTATAACAAAGTCCCCTTATCGAGTATAAGAAAGTCCCCTGGTCGAGTATAACAAAGGCCCCCGGTTGAGTATAACAAAGCATCCTGATCGAGTATAGCAAAGTCCCCTGATCGAATATAACACATTCCCTGATCGAGTAAAACATATCCCCTGATCGTGTATAACAAAGTTACCTGGTCGAGTATAGTAATGTCCCCTGATCGAGTATAATAAAGCCCCCTGATCGAGTATAATAAAGTCCCCTGCTCAAGTATAACAAAGTCCCCTAATCGAGTATAACAAAGTCCGCTGATCGAGTATAACATAGGCCCTTGATCGAGTATAATAAATGCCCCTAATCGAGTATAACAAAGTCCCCTGATCGAATAGAAAACAGTTGCCTCATCGAGTAAAACAAAGTCTCCTGGTCGAGTATAACAAAGTCCCTTGATCTAGTATAACAAAGCCCCTTGATCGAGTAAAACAAAGTCCCCCGATCGAGTATAACAAAGTCCTCTGATCGAGTAAAACAAAGTTCCCTGGTCGTGAATAACAAAGTCCCCTGGTCGAGTATAACAAATTCCCCTGATCGAGTATATCAAAGTCCCCTGGTCGAGTATAACAAATTCCCCTGATCGAGTATAACAACGTCCCCTGGTAGAGTATAACAAAGGCCCATGATCGAGTATAACAAAGGCCCCTGATCGAGTGCAACAAAGTCCCCTGATCGAGTATAACAAAGTCCCCTTATCGAGTATAACAAAGTCCACTGGTCGAGAACAACAAAGCACCATGGTCGAGTATAACAAAGCCCCCTCATCGAGTATAACAATGTCCCCTGATCGAGTATAACAAGGACTCATGATCGAGTATAACAAATTCCCCTGGTTCGAGTATAACAAAAGCCCCTGATATAGTATAACAAAGGCCCCTGATCGAGGATAACAAAGTCCCCTGATCGAGCATAACAAAGACCCCTGGTTGAGTATAACAAAACCACCTAATCGAGTATAACAAAGTCCCCTGGTTTAGTATAACAAAGCCCCCTGATCGTGTATAACAAAGTCCCCTGATCGAGTATAACAAATTCCCCTGATCGAGTATAACAAAGGACCCCGGTTGAGTATAACAAAGCCTCCTGACTGAGTATAACAAAGTCCCCTGATCGAGTATAACACATCCCTTGATCGAGTATAACATATCCCCTGATCGTGTATAAAAAAGTTCCCTTGTCGAGTATAGTAATGTCCCCTGATCGAGTATAACAAAGTCCCTTGGTCGAGTATAGCAAATTCCCCTGATCAAGTATAACAAAGTCCCCTGGTCGAGTATAACAAATTCCCCTGATCAAGTATAATAAAGTCCCCTGATCGATTATGACAAAGGCCCTTGATCGAGTATAACAAAGGCCCCTGATCGAGTATAACAAAGTCCCCTTATCGAGCATAACAAAGTTTCCTGGTCGAGTATAACAACTTCCCCTGATCAAGTATAACAAAGTCCCCTGATCGATTATGACAAAGGCCCTTGATCGAGTATAACAAAGGCCCCTGATCGAGTATAACAAAGTCCCCTTATCGAGCATAACAATAGGCATCGCAGATGTGTAAACTACTTCATTAAATTAAGTTTTGCCTCAATAATGTAGCAGCCATCTCCATGCTCTTCTCAGACCAGGTCCTGCAGTCCACCTCCACCACATCAAGGAGGAAGACGAGAATCGGGCGGCGGCGGCCATGTGTGCCAACAACCAATATTTTTTTTTGTATCATATACGCCACTTATCAGCTTATTAGCCGTTTGGGCGGTTTATCCAGTGTTAGTAAAGGAAGAAATCGGGGACTAATGCTCCATATGGCTCAATACACTCATTGCTATCATGCGTACAAGTTGCATTTAACTCTGAAAGCAATTACAAGCGGACACAAGTGATAAATTTCCGGAGTTCATTGGACAGAGAAACACAAAATGCGCAGTGATAGTAATACAGGTTACTGTACTTTCTAAATGTGCCGTAGCTACAACTTGTGCATTTATACTCTTCAGAATTACCCTGACCTTGATGTGTGGGATTCTTGCTCATAGCCGCATATACCCGTAGATAAACGGGGACACGTGGGTACAATGTAATAAATATGATTTTGAGATTATTCGAAGAGGTAACGGACTACCTACACGAAAAAAAAAAAAGTCAATTAATACGTGGCGACGGCGTCACGTGTTAATCACACGTGGGTGTTCTGACTTCATTGTCCACACAACAATCGACCTTAAAAGTTATTATGAAAAACACAAAACAATTTAACTGATTTTCTGAAGAGGCCAGTTTGAGTGTTTAAAGTTGGCAAGTACACTTTTTCTTGGATTTATACGTGTGTTAAAAGTATCTCTGAGCCCAAAATATTTGTCATCTTTGTACCACTATGAACATTAAACATTGCTTGAGGGTCACATTTAAAGTTCCCATCTGACATTGTACTAATCTTTGGATCCTAAGATACACAATCAACACTTTCTTTATTCACTATTCAAACTGGCTCCGAAACAGTATCTCGCCACAACTTTTGATTTCCTGAACTGGCTCTTGGAACAACGGTTCTATCTCACTATGCCAACACCCACAATTCTTGTCTAACACAAATATAAAAGCTAATGAGAAATATTTAATAAACTAAAAATGGGACTTGGTTGACATCTGAGCCTGACCCCGCTGTTAATGGTAGACACTGAAGGCTTCGTTGCACCAAGTTCAAGCAAGGACTACAGGTATTGTTTCTTATGACCAGTGGTCTTGACATTGGTTTAAACTAAGGTTATATGGTTATATTGCTTAACTTAAAAAGTGTCTTTAACATTAACACATGCGCACATATTGTTCAAATACATACACAAATAAGAGCACAGACAAGCACGCATGTTCACTTATGCATACACACTACATACACAATACGTGATCGCCCCCTCAATCACAATACCATGCACAGCATTCCACAGACTTCCACCTCCAAGTATACAGTGCAAAGACATACCTTTGGTTAGGTTAGGTGAACACACAGGCAGGTTAATTAAAACTACATAGAGACGATATCAGGTAAGTATACTGAGACATCTATGTGTCTTATTTTATCTCGCACTCACCTGTACACACACACACACACACACACGCACACAGAACACACATCCCGAGTTTACAGAAAGAAACGAACTAAAATTTACGGACATTCAGTTGAAGAGGAAAGTGAACTTCGCAATATTTTTTTCTTGTGTTATTTACGTGATTTGATCTAACTAAACTAAACTCCTTATACTATAAATTACACAATACCAAGAAACTTTAATTATTTATATTTTTCTCTTTCTTTCTTATTCCTTATCTTTTTATTCACCCTTCTTCTTATTCATCAATATAAAAAAAAATTCAGAATAAGGAGTTGTTGTTATGTACGATAAGTTGGGTAAACACTCGCCTGCAGCAACAGCGTTTGAGAAGGTCGGTGATACGTGCCAGGCGTATGATTAACCTCCTCCACACAATACAGTGATACAGTTTATAGAGTAATACAAAGATACAGTAATAGAATAAGTGTTACATAGAGTCATACAGTGAGATACTGGTGGTATAGGGATGGTTTTATAGGGTATTACAGTTATACAGCTTTGGAAGATTAGTTTTCAATGTTGTGTGTGAGAGAGAGAGAGAGAGAGAGAGTGTGTGTGTTTGTCAGTGTTTTAAAGAAGATATCAAATTGAATTCCCCCCAAAACAACAAACACCCCAACGATTCTCTCTGCCCTCTCCATCCCCCTCCCTCTCCCTCCCTCTCTCCCTCTCTCTCCCTCTCCTCCTCCTCCTCCTCCCCCCTCTCCCTCTCTCCCCTCACTCGCTTGGAGAAAAGTGATGTAATTTTTAGAGGAAGTAGCAGAAAAAAGGGGAAATTCTCTCACTGAAGGAGTCAAGCAAGTAAGGAAAAGTTGGAAGGGAGAGGGGAGGGAAGGGGAGTGGGGAGGGCAGGGAAGGAGAGGAGGGAAGGGGAGGGGAGAGCAGAAGGGGAGGGAAGGAGAGGGGGGAGGGGGAGGGAAGGAGAGGGGGAGTGAAGGAGAGGGGAGGGAGGGGAAAGAGAGGAAAGAAGAATAGAAGAAGGGAAGGAGGGCAGGAAGAAGGAAGGAAGGAAGAAAGAAACAAAGGAAGGAAGGAAGAAACAAAGGAAGGAAGGAAGGAAGGAAGGAAGGAAGAAACAAAGGAAGGAAGGAAGGAAGGAAGGAAGGAAGGAAGGAAGGAAGGAAGTATCATATCACGGTCTTAACGAAACTCCAATAATAATGTAACTAAACTGTAAAACACACACACACACACGTACGTATATATATGCATAATTATACAGGTGTCTCACTACCTGGCCGGATCTTAATTACCCTCGAGGGAGCGGTGAAACAAGTCCTAACCTTAGGATCTGTATAACTGGGAGAAAGGCCAGGTCAGGTCAGGTCAGGGAATTAAGGAAGACAAGACGATAAAGGTATGGGAAGACAAAAACACAAGAATAATAGATTAAGACAAAGTAGGAGGATAATAAATATAAAAAACAAAGTGGAATTGAGGGAGAATGGAGTGAAGTTCTTTTCTCATTGGCCGGTAAGGTAGAGTCTTTATATGTCTTCTTTATAACGTTATGTTACTAATTTAACCAATCAAATTTATCTGTTGTTAAGAATATCGCTTCTGATTGGTTAGTTACTTCTTAGGTTAGATTAGGTTAGGTTAGGTTACATTAGGTTAGGTTAGGTTACATTAGGTTAGGTTAGGTTACATTAGGTTAGGTTAGGTTAGGTTAATTTAGTTAATTAATAAGCTTATCTATCTAACATACAACTCATTTAGAATTTATCTTAATGTATAAATAAATGCAGTAAAACACCTTCTCTCTATTCAATTCTGAGGTAAATCTTTCATTCCGGTGCTTTGAGAATCTCCAACGTTGTGTCGTAGCTTGAGTGAGGCAGGTCTTCACATCACCAGTTTTAGGGGGAAGTGGGTTTTTTTGTCTCCTCATGCAGTTCCTTTGTGATTCTGGTTGTCGAGTTAGAAAATGTTCAGCGTTAATTTCACAGTCTGAGTCCAGTTGTAAATGGGTGTGAAGAATGGGTGTGTGTGTGTGTGTGTGTGTGTGTGAAGCTCTCTCTCTCTCTCTCTCTCTCTCTCTCTCTCTCTCTCTCTCTCTCTCTCTCTGTCTCTCTCTCTCTCTGCCTCTTTCTTTCCCGTACCCTATCTCTCTTCCCCTTATTCTTCTCTCCGTGCCTATAGCCTTTCTCTTCTTCTCTCTCTCTCTATGTGTCTCTCCTCTCTCTCTCTCTCTCCTCTCCTTTTTCTCTTTATTTATTCCTCTTTCTTCCTTTTTCTTCTTTCCACCTCCTCTCTTTTCCTCCATCTGTCTCTCCCTACTCTCCCCTCCTCCTCTCTTCCTCCTCACCACTGCCTCTGCTATACACAAGAAGCCAGTGAGGAGTCGACCGCTGGACGTCTCTTGTCTGTTATTGATGTTTGCTCATTAATTATCAGTGTACAATGTGTGTGTGTGTGTGTGTGTGTGTGTATGTGTGTGCGACCCTGTATGTGTGTGTGTATGTGCTTGGAGTGACCCTGTGTATGTATGTAAATGTATATATATCTGTATCTGTGAATGTCAAATCACTTCCCTAACACAACCCAGACCTGACTGATAATGTATTTCCCGTGTGAGTCAGTTTTTATTAATTGTATACATTTTATCTAACAGTTGTGGCTTAACACTGAATCATTAATGCTGTCGGCTGCTTTGTGTCCATCACCAGCTGACGTAGTGAGCGACTCGAATTAAATATTCCCTTTTTCTGTTTAAATTTATATATATACATTGCTTAGAATAATTTATATATATATATATATATATATATATATATATATATATATATATATATATATATATATATATATATATATATATATATATATATATATTAGTTAGTTGAATTTATTAATACACAAATAAATTCGAGGAATTTATATATTCACAAATAAATTATTTAGAGAAATTCTTATGTTTATTTTTATAAGTACGGTGTATGGTGTACACTTAAAGTCTCTGAAAGTGAATAGGCCACTTGGCCATTCACCTGTCTGACGGAACCAATTAAACAACACCATGTCACCCCCTCACCTGCCTCAGCCAACCAATTACAAGTCCCTGACGAGAGAATGTGGGCGGAGCTTACACACTCCTGCCAATGGGAAAAAGTATCGTACTGCCTATCTTATCATATATGTTTACTTAAGGTTAGGTTAAGATAGGTTAGGTTAGGGTAATGCATACAACTATAAACATTGATTCTTCTTCAGGGGAATGTTTATACAAGGGGAAGAACAGCACAAATGTTTATACAGACAATATTTTCAACAATACCTCAATGAGTTTTATAACCACGATACTAAACTTACAATAACACTAAGTAATACAACAAATACAACAACAATACAACAACAATACACCTTAATACTAAACTTACAATACTAAAAAAAATGCAAATAAAATTAAAATTTCAGAAATACAAACTAAGAATAATATGGAAAACAAACTTAAATTACAGAGATGTGTGAGTGTGTGTGTGAGTGTGAGTGAGTGTGTGTGTGTGTGTGTGCGCGTGAGTGTGTGTGTGAGTGAGTGTGTGTGTGTGTGTGTGTGTGTGTGTGTGTGTGTGTGTGTGTGAGAGTGAGGTGAAGTTTGATTTATTGACACAGTGAGACAGAGAGAGAGAAAGAGAGTCAGACCAATAAACAGACGTACACTATTAAGCTGCGATAACAATGTATACACAGACATAATTACGTATTAATGACCTTATTTACCTCCTATAATCACTCATTAGCAGCCAAATCCCCTCTTCCCTCCCTCCCCTCCCCTCCCCTCCCCCCCTCCACCCTCCCTTCCTCCTCTCCTCCCTTTATTTGACGGGTATCATCCCTAACCCTACCCTCCCTATCCCTTTCTCCTTACGTTCCTCCCTCACCTCTTCTCCCTTCCCTACCCTACTCCTCTTCTATCCCTATCCCCTATCCCTGTCTCCTTCCCGTTCCTTCCTCCCTAATTCTCTGACCTCCCACACTATTTCTCTCCCCCCCTCTCCCTCCCCTCCCCCTCCCTCCCCCTCCCTCCCCCCTCCCCTCCCTCCCCTCCCCTCCCTTCCCTCCCCCAACACAGACTACCTTACTCATCCAAGGTGATCTCTCTCTCTCTCTCTCTCTCTCTCTCTCTCTCTCTCTCTCTCTCCTCTCTCTATAGGCAGGTGCTATGTTAAAATATTCTTCTTGATTGGGATTTTATGCTCACCTGGTCTCGTCTGGATCAACTTTCGGGACAGGTGACTTTATGGCGGGGTCAGGGGAGCTGGCAGGGGCGGGGCAGGTTCAGGAAAAGGGCTCAGGCAGGGAGCAAGGCAGGCGTGGCTCGGGGCAGGGCAGGGCAGGCCAGGCGGGGCGGGGCTCGGGGGCGGGGCTACGGACGGAGGAAGGCTAAAAGATATCCGGTTTTGGGGGGGGGGAGGGGAGGGGTGAGACGACTGGACTAACATTGGGAGGACTGAGAAGACAACATTGAACACCTCATTAATAGTCGGGATAAATTGAAATAAAATCCTAAAGTGTAAATGATAGCCTTTGTCTCCTTGCCTCACAGGGTGGACAAAAAAATAAAACTTGCAAAAATAAAACAAAAAAATATACACGTGACTGATTTAAAATGAATAACAAATCTCTATATATGTATTATAAAAAAAAAACTATTGAAAAAACACATATATATATTCTCTTTGGGAAATGACATTCAGACAAATTATTTATCAAAGCAAGATCAAAGCTTCATTACACACACACACACAGACACAAAGAGACAGACACAGATACATACACACAGACTCACACACACATATCAAACAATAAAAAACACGTGTTTCTCTATAAAAACACAGCAAATTTAAACAGCCTCCAAAACAAACACATATTACAGGGTTCACACACACACACACACACACACACACACACACACACATTGTACCCTGGACCAAAACACCATCAAGCACCCCCTCCTCTCCTCCCCCTCCCCTGCTACCCCCCCTCCCGACGCCATACCCACAAATACCTGACGATAACTTATAATAAAGGCAAGGTGTGTGAGCCAATAGACACCCCCACCCCACTCCACCCTACTTCCAACGCCACTAGTTACCTGTCAGGGAAGACCTACCTGGATATTGGCTCTACAACTTCATAATTAAAGGGTAAAGGTAAGACTTCACCTGGTGGCTATACCTTATGTGAGTGTGTGTGTGTGTGTGTGTGTGTGTGTGTGTGTGTGTGTGCGTCTGTTGTTCTAGCCCTGCCTACCATCATCACTACCACCACAGTTCACTTCCGTAATTGTGTACTGTATTTGATGCTTCTTGTGGTGTGAGGTCAAGAGGGAGAGGAAGAAGGAAGGTTGTGTGAGGAACAGGAAGAGGAGAGGAAGAGGAGAGGAAGAGGAAAGGAAGAGGGAGGGGAAGAAGGAAGGTTGTGTGAGGAACAGGAAGAGGAGAGGAAGAGGAGAGGAAGAGGGAGGGGAAGTGGGAAGGGAGCTGAGAGGTGAGAGAGAGGGGTGAGAGGTGAGAGAGAGGGGTGAGAGGTGAGAGAGAGGGGTTACCTGTTTACTAATTAACACACAGTTTGATTACATTACCTCACCTCCGGGACCCCTCACATGCCGGGCCCCTCACCTCCCGGGCCCCGAGGCTTAAATTGGGGGCCCCAGTTTGTGGCCCCTCTCGCGTCTCAGGTCCTTCGGGGGTCTTTTTATCCTCTTGGGCCCCTGTGTATCGTCGCTTGGGCCCCGTGTGGCGTCCCTACAGCGTTTCCCATCAACCCCTTCTATCCACGACCCATTTATCACCCCCTCTCTCTCCCCACGACCCGTTTATCACCCCCTCTCTCTCCCTACGACCCGTTTATCACCCCCTCTCTCTCCCTACGACCCGTTTATCACCCCTCTCTCTCCTCACGACTCGTTTATCACCCCCTATCTCTCCCTAC
>NW_024749353.1:0-9903 GCF_018991925.1 Homarus americanus
TTTGTTATACTCGTCGAGGGGGCTTTGTTATAGTCGATTAGGGGACTATGTTATACTCGTTCAGAGGACTTTGTTACACTAGATCAGGGGACTTTGTTATACTCGATCAGGGGACTTTGTTTTACTCGATGAGGGGTCTTTGTTTTACTCGATCAGGGACTTTGTTATACTCGATCTGGGGACTTTGTTATACTCGATCAGGGAACTTTGTTACAGTCGATCAGGGGACTTTGTTATACTCATTCTTGAGACTTTGTTATACTCCTTTAGGGTCCTTTATTATACTCGATTAGGGGACTTAGTTATACTCGATCACGGGACTTTATTATACTCGATCAGGCGACTTTGTTATACTCGATCAGGGGACTTCGTTATACTCGATCAGGGGACTTTGTTTTACTCGGTCAGAGGACTTTGTTATACTCGATCTTGGGACTTTGTTATACTCCATTAGGATCCTTTGTTTTACTCAATCAGGGGACTTAGTTATACTCTATCAGGGGACTTTGTTTTACTCGATCAGGGGACTTTGTTATACTCGATCAGGGGACTTTGTTATACTCGATGAGGGGACTTTGTTATATTCGACCAGGGGCCTTTGTTATACTCTATCAGGGAGCTTTGTTATACTCGATCAGGGGACTTTGTTGTGGTCGATCAGAGGACTTTGTTATACTTGATTAGGGGGCTTTTTTATACTCGATCAAGGACTTTGTTATACTCGATCATGGGTGTTTGTTTTACTCGATCATGGAACTTTGTTATACTCGATCAGGGAACTTTGTTATACTCGATGAGGGGACTTTGTTATACTCGATCTTTGGACTTTGTTTTACTCCATTAGGGTCCTTTGTTATACTCAATCAGGGGACTTAGTTATATTTAATCAGTGGACTTTGTTATACTCGATAAGGGGCTTTGTTATACTCGATCAGGGGACTTTGTTATACTCGATCAGAAGCCTTTGTTATACTCGATCTTGGGACTTTGTTATACTCCATTAGGGTCCTTTGTTAAACTCAATGAGGGGACTTAGTTATACTCGATTAGGGGACTTTGTTAGACTCGATCAGAGGACTTTGTTACACTTGTCACGTACCTGAGCGCTCGGGAACTCGCATAGCGTGAGGTATATGTTCACACCTACATTTCATACAAGCTATTAATAAATTGTTAATTGTACTTATTATATTATTATTGTTCTTAGTTACTTAGGTTAATTGTATATTTATGTATGTTATTAATATGCATCATTGTCTTACTCTGTTAAGTCAACTCAAGAGTAGTATTAATTGATTATATAAAATATCCAGCAAATGTCCTGGATCATGTGATATGAGGCGCGCTCCTCGGCGTGCCCACGCTTCGCCAGTAGCGAAAAAACCGTGGCATAGGTTAGACGTGTCCATTCGTTCTCTAGCCTTGACCCTTGTCTAGTGCTTTATCCAGTCTTCTGCAATGCCCTAGGGGTATCAGGTATTAGTGACACGTTTAGTTAGGCCTAGGAAGGCATCCTGGTGGTAAGGTATCTCCTGTTTGGTAGGGATAATCATTTTGTAGTGATTGTTGTATATATATATTTCGTATGTCTTGTGTAATATAGTAATGTTAAGTAATATTTGTTTGGTCTAACTCCTTACAGCATATTTTCGCCCTTCCGGCATCACTCTTATTTTATTATACACTTACTTATTCCCTTAAATTCATGTTTGCTAGTCATTACTCCCTTTAGAACATAAATTGAATTAATTAATAATCTTCCCTTTTGTGATTCACTTATTTCAACTGTTCTTATTTTTTCAAGTACATTTAGTTGAGTAGGTTTTTGGTGAGGATAATTATTGCCGTGTTCCCTATTTGTTCCTTTATTTGTTAATAACTTGGGGTAGGATTCACTCCCCAAGTATAAAGGGTAGTGGGATCGCGACACACTAGATCAGGGGACTTTGTTATACTCGATCTTGAGACGTTGTTATAGTCCATTAGGGTCCTTTATTATACTCGATCAGGGAACTTTGTTATACTCGACCAGGGGACTGTGTTATACTCGATCAGGGGACTTTGTTATACTAGATTAGGGGACTTTGTTATACTCGATCCGGGGCTTTTTTATACTCGGTAAGGGGACTTTGTTATACTCAATCAGGGGACTTTGTTATAGTCGATGAGGGGACTATGTTATACTCGATCTTGGGACTTTGTTATACTCCAATAGGGTCCTTTGTTATACTTGATCAGGGGCCTTTGTTATACTCGACCAGGGGTCTTTGTTATACTCGATAAAGGGCCTTTGTTATACTCGGTGAGGGTACTTTGTTATACTCGATCTTGGGACTTTGTTAAACTCGATCAGGGGCCTTTGTTATTCTCCATTAGGGGCCTTTGTTATACTGGATCAGGGTACTTTGTTATAATCGATCAGGGGACTTTGTTATGCTCGATATGGGGGCTTTGTTATATTCTATCAGGAGACTTTGTTTGTATATACTCAACTAGGGACTTTGTTATATTCGGTCAGGAGCCTTTCTTATACTCGATCAGGGGGCTTTGTTAAACTCGATCAGGGGACTTTGTTATACTCGATCAGAGGACTTTGTTATACTCGATCAGGGGACTTTGTTATACTCGATCAGGGTGCTTTGTTTTTCGGATCAAGGACTTTTGTTATACTCGATGAGGGGGCTTTGTTTAACTCGATCAGGGACTTAGTTATACTCGATCAGGGGACTTTGTTATACTCGATTAGGGGACTTTGTTATACTCGATCTTGAGACGTTGTTATAGTCCAAAAGGGTCCTTTATTATACTCGATCAGGGAACTTTGTTATACTCGATCCGGGGCTTTATTATACTCGATAAGGGGACTTTGTTATACTCGACCAGGGGACTGTGTTATACTCGATCAGGGGACTTTGTTATACTCGATCAGGGGACTTTGTTATACTCGATCAGGGTGCTTTGTTTTTCTCGATCAAGGGACTTTGTTATACTCGATGAGGGGGCTTTGTTTAACTCGATCAGGGACTTAGTTATACTCGATCAGGGGACTGTGTTATACTCGATTAGGGGACTTTGTTATACTCGATCTTGAGACGTTGTTATAGTCCAAAAGGGTCCTTAATTATACTCGATGAGGGTACTTTGTTATACTCGATCTTGGGACTTTGTTAAACTCGATCAGGGGCCTTTGTTATTCTCCATTAGGGGCCTTTGTTATAATGGATCAGGGGACTTTGTTATAATTGATCAGGGGACTTTGTCATGCTCGATCAGGGGGCTTTGTTATATTCGATCAGGAGACTTTGTATATACTCAACTAGGGACTTTGTTATATTCGGTCAGGGGCCTTTCTTATACTCGATCACAGGGGCTTTGTTAAACTCGATCAGGGGACTTTTGTTATACTCGATCAGGGACTTTTATTATACTCGATCAGGGGACTTTGTTATACTCGATCAGGTGCTTTTGTTTTCCTGATTAAGGGACTTTGTTATACTCGATCAGGGGACTTTGTTATACTCGATGAGGGAACTATGTTATACTCGATCTTGGGACTTTGTTAACTGGATCAGGGGCCTTTGTTATACTCCATTAGGGGCCTTTGTTATACTGGATCAGGGGACTTTGTTGTAATCGATCAGGGGACTTTGTTATGCTCGATCAGGGGGCTTTGTTATACTCGATCAGGAGACTTTGTATATACTCAACTAGGGACTTTGTTATATTCGGTCAGGGGCCTTACTTATACTCGATCAGGGGGCTTTGTTAAACTCGATCAGGGGACTTTGTTATACTCGATCAGGGGACTTTGTTATACTCGATCAAGGGACTTTGTTATACTCGATCGGGGGGCTTTGTTTTTCTCGATCAAGGGACTTTGTTATACTCGATCAGGGGACTTTTTATACTCGATCAGGGGACTTTATTATACTCAATCAGGGGACTTTATTATAATCGATTAAGGGACTTTGTTATACTCGATCAGGGGACTTTGTTATACTCGACGAGGTGGCTTTGTTATACTCGACCAGAGGACTTTGTTACACTCGATCAGGGACTTAGTTATACTCGATCAGGGGACTTTGTTATACTCGATTAGGGGACTTTGTTATACTCGATCTTGAGACGTTGTTATAGTCCATTAGGGTCCTTTATTATACTCGATCAGGGAACTTTGTCATACTCGATCCGGGGCTTTATCATACTCGATATGGGGACTTTGTTATACTCGACCAGGGGACTGTGTTATACTCGATCAGGGGACTTTGTTATACTAGATTAGGGGACTTTGTTATACTCGATCCGGGGCTTTATTATACTCGTTAAGGGGACTTTGTTATACTCGATCAGGGGACTTTGTTATAGTCGATGAGGGGACTATGTTATACTCGATCTTGGGACTTTGTTATACTCCAATAGGTTCCTTTGTTATACTTGATCAGGGGCCTTTGTTATACTCGACCAGGGGTTTTTGTTATACTCGATAAAGGGCCTTTGTTATACTCGATGAGGGTACTTTGTTATACTCGATCTTGGGACTTTGTTAAACTCGATCAGGGGCCTTTGTTATTCTCCATTAGGGGCCTTTGTTATAATGGATCAGGGGACTTTGTTATAATCGATCAAAGGACTTTGTTATGCTCGATTAGGGGGCTTTGTTATATTCGATGAGGAGACTTTGTATATACTCAACTAGGGACTTTGTTATATTCGGTCAGGGGCCTTTTTTATACTCGGTCACGGGGCTTTGTTAAACTCGATCAGGGGACTTTGTTATACTCGATCAGGGGACTTTGTTATACTCGATCAGGGGACTTTGTTATACTCGATCAGGGTGCTTTGTTTTTCTCGATTAAGGGACTTTGTTATACTCGATGAGGGGGCTTTGTTTAACTCGATCAGGGACTTAGTTATACTCGATCAGGGACTTTGTTATACTCGATTAGGGGACTTTGTTATACTCGATTTTGAGACGTTGTTATAGTCCATTAGGGTCCTTTATTATACTCGATCAGGGAACTTTGTTATACTCGATCCGGGGCTTTATTATACTCGATAAGGGACTTTGTTATACTCGACCAGGGGAGTTTGTTATACTCGATCAGGGGACTTTGTTATACTAGATCAGGGGACTTTGTTATACTCGATCCGGGGCTTTATTATACTCGGTAAGGGGACTTTGTTATACTCGATCAGGGTACTTTGTTACACTCGATGAGGGGACTATGTTATACTCGATCTTGGGACTTTGTTAAACTGGATCAGGGGCCTTTGTTATACTCCATTAGGGGCCTTTGTTATACTGGATCAGGGAACTTTGTTGTAATCGATCAGGTGACTTTGTTATGCTCGATCAAGGGGCTTTGTTATACTCGATCAGGAGACTTTGTATATACTCAACTAGGGACTTTGTTATATTCGGTCAGGGGCCTTTCTTATACTCGATCAGGGGGCTTTGTTAAACTTCATCAGGGGACTTTGTTATACTCGATCAGGGGACTTTGTTATACTCGATCAGGGGAGTTTGTTATACTCGATCAGGGGGCTTTGTTTTTCTCGATCAAGGGACTTTGTTATACTCGATCAGGGGACTTTTTATACTCAATCAGGGGACTTTATTATACTCAATCAGGGGACTTTATTATAATCGATTAGGGGACTTTGTTATACTCGATTACGGGACTTTGTTATACTCGACGAGGTAGCTTTGTTATACTCGATCAGAGGACTTTGTTACACTCGATGAGGGGGCTTTGTTATACTCGATCAGGGGACTTTGTTATACTCGATCAGGGACTTTGTTATACTCGTCGAGGGGGCTATGTTATACTTGATTAGGGGACTTTGCTATACTCGATGATTGTGCTTTGTTTTACTCGATTAGGGGACTTTGTTATACTCGATCAGGGGACTTTGTTATACTCGATGAAGGGCCTTTGTTTTACTCGATCAGGGGACTTTGTTATACTCGATCAGGGGACTTTGTTATACTCGATCAGGGGACTTTGTTATACTCGTCGAGGGGGCTTTGTTATACTCGATTAGGGGACATTGTTATACTCGATCAGAGGACTTTGTTACACTAGATCAGGGGATTTTATTATGCTCGATGAGGGGACTTAGTTATACTCGATCAGGGGACTTTGTCATACTCGATCAGGGGACTTTGTTCTACTCGATCAGGGGACTTTGTTTTTCTCGATCAAGGGACTTTGTTATACTTGATTAGGGGACTTTGTTATACTCGAACAGGGGACTTTGTTATACTCGATCATGGGGCTTTGTTATACTCGATCAGGGGACTTTGTTATACTCGATCAGGGGACTTTGTTATACTCGTCGAGGGGGCTTTGTTATACTCGATTAGGGGACTTTGTTATACTCGTTCAGAGGACTTTGTTATACTCGATGAGGGGGCCTTGTTTTACTCGATCAGGGAACTTTGTTACAGTCGATCAGTGGACTTTGTTATTCTCGTTCTTGAAACTTTGTTATACTCCATTAGGGTCCTTTATTATACTTGATCAGGGGACTTAGTTATACTCGATCAGGGGACTTTGTTATACTCGATTAGGCGACTTTGTTATACTCGATCAGGGGTCTTCGTTATACTCGATCAGGGGACTTTGTTTTACTCGATCAGAGGACTTTGTTATACTCGATCTTGGGACTTTGTTATACTGCATTAGGGTCCATTGTTATACTCAATCAGGGACTTAGTTATACTCTCGATCAGGGACTTTTGTTATACCTCGATTAGGGGGCTTTGTTATACTCGATCAGGGACTTTGTTATACTCGATCAGGGGACTTGTTATACTCCATTAGGGTCCTTTATTATACTCGATCAGAGGACTTAGTTATACTCGATCAGGGGACTTTGTTATACTCGATCTTGAGACTTTGTTATACTCCATTACGGTCCTTTATTATACTCGATCAGGGGACTTAGTTATACTCGATCAGGGGACTTTGTTATACTCGATCAGGGGACTTTGTTATACTCGATCAGGGGACTTTGTTTTAATCGATCAGAGGACTTTGTTATACTCGATCAGGGGACTTTGTTATACTCTAACAGGGGACTTTGTTATAGTCGATCAGGGGACTTTGTTATTCTCGATCATGGGACTTTGATATACTCGATCAGGGGACTTTGTTATACTCGATTAGGGGACTTTGCTATACTCGATCAGAAGACTTTGTTACACAAGATCAGGGGACTTTGTTATACTCGATCAGGGGACTTTGCTATACTCGATGATTGGGCTTTGTTTTACTCGATTAGGGGACATTGTTATACTCGATCAGGGGACTTTGTTATACTCGATGAGGGGGGTTTGTTTTACTCGATCAGGGGACTTTGTTATACTCGAGCAGGAGACTTTGTTATACTCGATCAGGGGAATTTGTTATACTCGTCGAGGGGGCTTTGTTATATTCGATTAGGGGACATTGTTATACTCGATCAGAGGACTTTGTTACACTAGATCAGGGGACTTTATTATGCTCGATTAGGGGACTTTGTTCTACTCGATCAGGAGACTTTGTTTTTCTCGATTAAGGGACTTTGTTATACTCGATGAGGGGGCTTTGTTTAACTCGATCAGGGACTTAGTTATGCTCGATCAGGGGACTTTGTTATACTCGATTAAGGGACTTTGTTATACTCGATCTTGAGACGTTGTTATAGTCCATTAGGGTCCTTTATTATACTCGATCAGGGAACTTTGTTATACTCGATCCGGGGCTATATTATACTCGATAAGGGGACTTTGTTATACTCGACCAGGGGACTGTGTTATACTCGATCAGGGGACTTTGTTATACTAGATTAGGGGACTTTGTTTTACTCGATCCGGGGCTTTATTATACTCGGTAAGGGGACTTTGTTATACTCGATCAGGGGACTTTGTTATACTCGATGAGGGGACTATGTTATACTCGATCTTGGGACTTTGTTAAACTGGATCAGGGGCCTTTGTTATACTCCATTAGGGGCCTTTGTTATACTGGATCAGGGGACTTTGTTGTAATCGATCAGGGGACTTTGTTATGCTCGATCAGGGGGCTTTGTTATACTCGATCAGGACACTTTGTATATACTCAACTAGGGACTTTGTTATATTCGGTCAGGGGCCTTACTTATACTCGATCAGGGGGCTTTGTTAAACTCGATCAGGGGACTTTGTTATACTCGATCAGGGGACTTTGTTATACTCGATCAAGGGACTTTTTTATACTCGATCGGGGGGCTTTGTTTTTCTCGATCAAGGGACTTTGTTATACTCGATCAGGGGACTTTTTATACTCGATCAGGGGACTTTATTATACTCAATCAGGGGACTTTATTATAATCGATTAAGGGACTTTGTTATACTCGATCAGGGGACTTTGTTATACTCGACGAGGTGGCTTTGTTATACTCGACCAGAGGACTTTGTTACACTCGATCAGGGACTTAGTTATACTCGATTAGGGGACTTTGTTATACTCGATTAGGGGACTTTGTTATACTCGATCTTGAGACGTTGTTATAGTCCATTAGGGTCCTTTATTATACTCGATCAGGGAACTTTGTCATACTCGATCCGGGGCTTTATCATACTCGATATGGGGACTTTGTTATACTCGACCAGGGGACTGTGTTATACTCGATCAGGGGACTTTGTTATACTAGATTAGGGGACTTTGTTATACTCGATCCGGGGCTTTATTATACTCGTTAAGGGGACTTTGTTATACTCGATCAGGGGACTTTGTTATAGTCGATGAGGGGACTATGTTATACTCGATCTTGGGACTTTGTTATACTCCAATAGGTTCCTTTGTTATACTTGATCAGGGGCCTTTGTTATACTCGACCAGGGGTTTTTGTTATACTCGATAAAGGGCCTTTGTTATACTCGATGAGGGTACTTTGTTATACTCGATCTTGGGACTTTGTTAAACTCGATCAGGGGCCTTTGTTATACTCCATTAGGGGCCTTTGTTATAATGGATCAGGGGACTTTGTTATAATCGATCAAACGACTTTGTTATGCTCGATTAGGGGGCTTTGTTATATTCGATGAGGAGACTTAGTATATACTCAACTAGGGACTTTGTTATATTCGGTCAGGGGCCTTTCTTATACTCGATCACGGGGCTTTGTTAAACTCGATCAGGGGACTTTGTTATACTCGATCAGGGGACTTTGTTATACTCGATCAGGGGACTTTGTTATACTCGATCAGGGTGCTTTGTTTATCTCGATTAAGGGACTTTGTTATACTCGATGAGGGGGCTTTGTTTAACTCGATCAGGGACTTAGTTATACTCGATCAGGGGACTTTGTTATACTCGATTAGGGGACTTTGTTATTCTCGATCTTGAGACGTTGTTATAGTCCATTAGGGTCCTTTATTATACTCGATCAGGGAACTTTGTTATACTCGACCAGGGGACTGTGTTATACTCGATCAGGGGACTTGTTATACTAGATTAGGGGACTTTGTTATACTCGATCCGGGGCTTTATTATACTCGGTAAGGGGATATTGTTATACTCGATCAGGGGACTTTGTTATACTCGATGAGGGAACTATGTTATACTCGATCTTGGGACTTTGTTAAACTGGATCAGGGGTCTTTGTTATACTCCATTAGGGGCCTTTGTTATACTGGATCAGGGGACTTTGTTGTAATCGATCAGGGGACTTTGTTATGCTCGATCAGGGGGCTTTGTTATACTCGATCAGGAGACTTTGTATATACTCAACTAGGGACTTTGTTATATTCGGTCAGGGGCCTTACTTATACTCGATCAGCGGGCTTTGTTAAACTTGATCAGGGGACTTTGTTATACGCGATCAGGGGACTTTGTTTTACTCGATCAGGGGACTTTGTTATACTCGATGAGGGGA
>NW_024749354.1:0-13458 GCF_018991925.1 Homarus americanus
CAACGCTGGTTCCCAATCAGCCAAATGGTACCTGGCGGCCACAAAAGGGGAACCACCTTTCGCAGACAAGAAAACTCCAAGACAAACCCAAGTCAGCCTTCACCGACTACGACTAGGGTACAAGTGCTCCTGGCAGATGATCGGAAATGACGTCACGGAATGCACCTACTGTCAGGAGCCAGCAGCCAACCCCCTTGAACACTATCTCCTCGATTGCGAGGTCACACAAAGCCTCCGAGACAGAACTCAAATCTCCCAAGAAACACACACAACACCAGCGGCCACTCTAACCCGAAAGGCCCATACAGACCACATTCACCTCCTACTCCGGGTCATCACACGATACCCACCACCCAGATAGCTTAGAAAGCATCCTTTCCCAGCAAGTGCGGACCCCAGTTCGGGGGGCGCGCCACTCCGAGGCTGACCACGTCCAAGAGTGGGGGCCGGTGGTAAGCGTCCACTGATCGGGGGTCCGCTCACACTTGCAACCTGCAGTATCCCTCCAATCTGTAGGTGGGACCACCTCCAATCCCAACCCGGTCTGGCTGCTCCTGGAGCTCCAGCCGGAACCACCAAACGGGCCGCCTATAGGCAAAGGCCCGTGTCGGACTACGGTCCGACAATCTATACAACAACAACAACAACCGGGCCGCCCGTATTGACTATTTCGTCGTCGAGATGGCCCGTACTAAACAGACTGCCCGCAAGTCCACTGGAGGCAAGGCTCCACGGAAGCAGCTCGCCACCAAGGCAGCTCGCAAGTCCGCCCCAGCCACCGGTGGTGTCAAGAAGCCCCATCGTTACAGGCCCGGAACCGTCGCCCTTCGTGAGATCCGTCGTTACCAGAAGAGCACAGAGCTACTCATCAGGAAGCTGCCCTTCCAGCGCCTGGTGCGTGAGATCGCCCAGGATTTCCAGGCGGCCTCGCTGATCGTCTTGCGTCATGTCTGCCGGCCTCTAGAGACACCAACCTGTGTGCCATTCACGCCAAGCGCGTTACCATCATGCCCAAGGACATCCAGCTGGCCCGGCGCATCCGCGGAGAGCGTGCTTAAGTCCTCTTCCTTGGGGAAAAACAAAAAGCACAACAAAACCTACCAGACATCTATAACTCGGCCCTTCTCAGGGCCAAAGAACTGTTCTGAAGATAATTTTCATGACAATCGAAATGGTTGGTGGTCGGAGAGCGTTAATTTCGGTTACCCAAATCGCCTAACGGTAAGTTGGTAACATTAGTGGAGGTACGATTGTATAGTAGGTCATCAATTCGGGAGGTGGGTGGGTGCAACAAACAAGAGCTAGTAACAAATAAATATATAAAGAATAAGTAAGTAAAGAAATAAATAAAATAAAAGAACATACAATAAAATAAAATAAAAATTTTTTTTACATGAAATAGGCATGCTGCAAACAAGAAATGAAGCCCAAACACACTCCATGTATGTCACTTTGCAGTGGGTGTAAAAGTACTCCACGCAGAATTTATTTATTTATTTATTATGTTTCGATTTAGTCCTGTTTCTACGCCAATAGAGAATGCAGATTATTATAATTTTATTTTTTTATTTCCCTCTCAATATATCACTGTCGGTAACTGTCTCTTTAACATGTAACTGTGGCTCCGATGGAGCCGATTAAGTTGTAGTAGTGGGATGGCGTGTTTGTTGTGCACAAGTAACCTCTTACTTGGAAGAGGTGTACTTGGTGACAGCCTTGGTGCCTCAGACACGGCATGCTTGGCCAGTTCACCGGGCAGCAAGAGTCGGACAGCTGTCTGGATTTCCCGACTTGTAATGGTGGAGCGTTTGTTGTAGTGCGCCAGGCGGGAAGCCTCGGCAGCGATGCGCTCGAAGATGTCGTTCACGAAAGAGTTCATGATGGACATAGCTTTGGAGGAGACTCCTGTGTCGGGGTGCACTTGCTTCAGTACCTTGTAGATGTAGATGCTGTAGCTTTCCTTCCTCCTGCGCTTCTTCTTCTTGTCACCCTTGGCAATGGCCTTCTGGGCCTTTCCATCCTTCTTGGCAGCCTTTCCGGAAGTTTTGGGAGGCATGGCGGCACAGTTACTCGTGGCGCGGAGCGAGAGAATTGAAAACTGGCCCGACTAACTTTTCCTTATATACCGAGCGGGCCGCTCAGGATCAGACTGGCTGCAGCTACGGCTCTCTTACATTGGTTGGGTCCGCGAGACGGCCACCTGGCCTGATCCTGAGCTTGGTATAAAAGACCAAGGTGGCGGGCGGAAATTTAACTCCTATCACGAAAAGCAGCAGCAGCAACATGTCAGGACGCGGCAAGGGAGGCAAAGTGAAGGGCAAGTCAAAGTCCCGTTCTGGCAGGGCCGGACTCCAGTTCCCCGTGGGTAGGATCCACCGTCTCTTGCGTAAAGGCAACTATGCTGAGCGTGTTGGTGCAGGTGCCCCTGTGTACCTTGCAGCCGTCATGGAGTACCTGGCAGCAGAAGTGCTCGAGCTGGCCGGTAACGCCGCCCGCGACAACAAGAAGACCCGCATTATCCCGCGTCATCTTCAGCTTGCCATTCGCAATGACGAGGAGCTGAACAAGCTCCTGTCTGGAGTCACCATTGCCCCAGGGGGTGTCCTTCCTAACATCCAAGCTGTGCTCCTCCCCAAGAAGACAGAGAAGAAATAAGAACCCAAGGTTCGTTCACACAAGACAACCTAACCAAACAGGCTCCTTTCGGAGCCACAGGATATCACTTAAAGAGAGAAATATACGACATCAACGTTTTGCAGGATAACACTCTATTTTACGTGTAATTAGCATAGTATTGTGGAAATTGAGTGAAATTGTTTTTGAATGTTGTAGATGTGAAGGGGTACTGCGGGGGCGTGGGGTGGGGGACTTAAACGGGACTTAGAAGGGCGCAAGAAGCAGCAGCAGCAGCAGCAGCAGCAGCAGCAGCAAGGGAGGCGACCTTATTTTCACTCTGGTTCATTGACAGTACACATTTACCAGCAGCATACATTGGAGTCATATTGTAATTGTAGACTAATCAGTGTGGGCTAGCTAGCTAGCCAATTTGGGATAAACAGCAAGAATGTAATGTCCTCAATGAAGTAATGACATAGTTCAAGATACAATAAGTGAGGTGGCCTGAAGTCTTTGACAGTGTCACATTCAATAATATAGTGCTTTAAAGGTGTATCACAAAGTTTACATGCTGAGTGTTCCGGTATGGGTACAGCGTGACTAACTTGCCAGATGTGTCTGTATCCTAACCTAATTCTGGCCACGACTACATCACACAGGCAGGCAGGAGCAAGTTGTTTGGACACTATTCCTAGCCCCCTTGGTCCCTGTTCACCTACTGTAGCAGTAAGTAGGTACCTGTTGTAAATCGAAAGGTTGCGAATTCGTATTCAGGAAAGTTGTTGGAGCTTCTAAACTTGAACTGACACAATCCGAGGAGTGGTGGCCCGAGGATCACAGACACTATCTCTCCCTTCCTAACCTCCTGCTCCTTCCTCTGTCCTCCCAAAATTGAACCATGCTATCGCAAAGGTAATAATACAGGTAGAGACAACAACATATTTTCCTATTGTCTTATTATATATTAATAACAGAAACGCTGCCGCCATCCCGGAGGCTTTACATTGTCTCACTGTTCATTCCCTCCACAATTCTTCTTTGTGCTTCTTGTTGTGTTGCTAACTATTAACTTCTTCTTTAATAACTAGCTATTATTTACCTTTATTTATTTATTTGTTTTATGAATACTTTATTAACGGTGTATGTAAGTTTCACCATGTTTTGCACTACAGCGGTAGAGCAAAGTATATTTTGTTAGCAATAAACCAAAAGCATATTTTATGGCCTAATCATCACTACATAGAACACCACCCATAAAGCATGATACTAGTAGACCACAAAAACTGCTATAAACACCCAAAGCATATTTTATTGCCTAATCATCACTACATAGAACACCACTCATAAAGCATGATACTATTAGACCACAAACTGCTATAAACCCCAATAATAAACTATACGAGTGACTATAATTGTGTTACCCAATATTATACGAAATAATACTATAAAACATAATAATAAACACACTAATAGTGTATATTAGTGACTATAATTGTGTTACCCAATATTATACGAAATAATACTATAAAACATAATAATAAACACACTATTAGTGTATATTAGTTGAATGCACAATCTGATGAGAAGTCCCAAAAAAAAACAACAACATAACAATAACCTATAAAGAGTGTAGAGTATTTTTGTGCAAACTATTATACTAGTAGATGGTCTAAGATAACTGTATGTGAAGGAAAAGGTGTGCTCTCCACTCAAACTTTCTTTTTATGAAATCTCCTACTCCCCAGCTGAGCGGTACGCCCAATGGGAAACAAAACGTGGCACATAACACGCCGCCCGCCAGCTGTGGCTCGGTGAATAGGAATCAGTAATCGGGCGGAGTATAAACAACACCGCCGCCAATGTGCTCCTCCCATCTCTGAGGAAATCTGGCGGGCAACTTAGTATTATATTAGCATGTAATAATAATAACAATAATAATAATAATAATAATACTACTACTAATAATAATACTAATAATATTAATAATAATAATATTAATAATAATAACATGCAATTTCATTTTATAACACATACTAACAAAATAGTGTATAGCCTACTATACTTAACTATAATAGGTTAGGTTGCGTAGGAGGATCTAAAAAGTACAGTAGTATATACACACACACACACACATACATATAGACAACAAACTAAATTAGAAACCACACGTCAGTGAAGTTATCAAATCCTCCAGTTTCCGTCTCCACCTCCTACGCCGACTCAAGTCCCTCGGTGTTCCTGCACACGAGCTCCTCAGTGTTTACACAACATTCATACTTCCCAAGCTCACCTGGTCTTCTTCCCTAAATGCCACACAACGTAAACAACTAGAAAAAGTGCAAAAGAATATGGTTATTCTCTGTCCCTACTCCTATAAAGCGCTCCTTTGCTGACCAGACGCTGGGCTCTCACTGACCCAATCACCCACAGCTTCCTCTATCCTGCAAATTTGGTAAGCTACATCCCATTTCGGCTCTACCTGGATCTGGTCGAGGTGCTCTTCGACACCACAACCGCATCCAGCCCAGCCCATACGTGCACGAACTGATCGCTATAAGAACAGCCCAGTCCCAACCATTGTAAAAATTATCGATAACTTGTAATAAATCAGTGTACTCACTCCCAGTAAACACTACTCCTTGCACTGTCACTATGTTGAAATGAACTGTAGTTTGAGCTTTTCCCCAGCTAGTTCACTATGTTGAAATGAACTGTAGTTTGAGCTTTTCCCCAGCTAGTTATTATATGTCTTATTTGTGTCACTCATGTTACTTGTATATTATTTGTAATTCTTAACCCATTCCCCAAATATGTAACTGTATATTTTCAGTCTTCTGGCTGCCAAGCTCTTTCAATAAACCGTTAATTATTATTATTATTATTATTATTTATATGTTGGCCCATACCAACTCACTCCCCTGAACCCTCCTCCCCAGCGGACTATCAACAAGTTCTTGCCATAAGGTACTATCTCATTTGGCCAAGGAATGGAACCAGTGATGAATAGTGGTGAACCGTGCTTAACTCAGTGAAAAACAACTCGGCAGTTGAGTCTTACCCAAGCTAGCTAACCACCTTCACACAGTGAGGTCCCAGGTACCCGGTTATACTTCCCCTGAGACTCCACGATAGAGAGGCCTGGGACCACACCTCACCCACTTGAATGAGTGAGTCATGTGGACCACGTGGTGTCCCCAAGATGCTACGACACCACGTAGTGAATGTTTTGCTACAGCATCATCATGTGAAGTTCCTCATAACACCATCTGTGAGGTAACTGCTACATCATCAGGCCCCTCCTAACGCCATCTGTGAGGGAGTTACTACACTACGTGTCTGGTGTTCAACACCTCACCTTACATGATCTATGCGTGCAAACATTAATCTGTATGTTCACTGTGTGCTCCTTCACCTTTCTCTAATGAGGGCTTTTGTTAAACCACCAATGTATGTACTAAGTCAATTGTGTCCAATGTATACTTTCGAAAAGCCCTTGTTTGGGTTAGGTAGGAGAGAGTAGTCGTCATTATTGTCTAAGCCACATTATTTATTTCTATATATAAGTAATGTAGGCTGGTTTTTAAATACCTCAATCCCCTAACGGTGCCGTTTGTATATTAAGAAATACCGAAACCATACAGTACAACACCAGCGAATATGAAGTATCACTGTAACCGGCAACTGTTACTCACTCATACCTACATACATATATAGAGTCTTTACAGAATGATAGCAGACACGGGGAAGACGAACAACAAGAGGAGAAGAGTTAGAAGAAAATCAACTTCAAGCTAAGAAGAAGAATACCAAGACATTTCCTCCAAACAAGAAAACAACACACACACAATCAAGCCGACCAAACACTGAGAAACCATGGCGGAACCCAACATGCACCGGACGCTTGACCTGACTCTATCCTGCCGCATCCAGGCGAGTTGCTGCTTAAAGTCCCTCACGCAAGCGCTGTTTAGCCACTGCACCTATTCTATCCTCCTAAAATTCACTTCAATCCCCCCTGCCACTAGCATGTTCTGTATGTATGTATGTATGTATGTATGAATGAATGCTAACTGCAACTTTGCGTATTAAAACTCATTACTCTTACCGAAGTAATATAGTGCGTGGTTATGTTATGTCATGTTAGGATAGATTATAAACTACATTGGGTTACATTTCGTGAGGTTCGGTGACGCTACAGGAAGTTAGGTGAGGTACCTGGAGGTTAGGTGAATGTTGACTGACTGACTGACAATTATTTGGAAGTGGTTCCAACACGTTCACACACAACCTATACTCATACCACAAGTCCAGAATTAGAGAGGATCATGTTATTGGATATATTTTCAACGATTTACTCAGTGTCTAACCAACTCTTTAGCGATTTAAATGTGGACCTAAAGTTAGGTCCGTATATTTGTTTGTCGTGGTGGTGGTGGTGGTGTGCGCCCGTCCATCAGGTTGATTAACCACCAAAACCATAAAGGGTGCGGCCCTGCCGTTTCAGGGCATACACCACATCCATGGCGGTGACGGTCTTCCTTTTTGCGTGCTCGGTGTAGGTGACGGCGTCACGGATGACGTTCTCCAGAAACACCTTGAGGACGCCGCGGGTCTCCTCGTAGATGAGGCCGGATATACGTTTAACACCTCCACGCCGAGCTAGACGACGAATGGCGGGCTTGGTGATACTCTGGATGTTGTCACGAAGCACCTTACGATGACGCTTGGCGCCACCCTTTCCAAGTCCCTTGCCTCCTTTGCCTCGTCCAGTCATGTTGTTGTGGTTGCTACTACAGGTGGTCCTGGTGTGGCTTCGCCCACGGTTTGGTGGGAGTAGGTGGCGTGCTGTGGACGCAGCGGTAGTATCGTTCATCCAAGGCCGTCCCTCCCTCTTGGAGGTGGGGCGTAGCTTGCGGATGACGCATGCGGCACTCGTGGCCAATGAGGTGGCCACTGAGGTGGAGAATGTCTGTATATAAGCCCGCCCGCAGTGTCTTGGAATCTGGTTTGACCAGAAACTCACCTTCAAGCCGCAACTCGAGTATCTCAGGCACAGGACGAAGAGCAGACACAATATAATGAGGTCGCTCACCAGCAAATCCGCAGGAGCAAACCTTCATGTGCTCAAAGCCTACTACACAGCCGCCATCAGATCGCTGGTAGATTACAGTGCTCCAGCACTCATTGGACTGAGAGAAGACCAAATAGCTAAGCTAGAAGTCATTCAAAACAATGCTCTCAGGACAATGCTCGGAGCACCCATATGGACCAGAATTTGCAATCTGCAAATGGAAACCGAGCTACCACCCCTGGCAGTACGAGTCAAGCAGGTGACAGCCGGTCTCCTCGCCAAAATCTGTAGAGCAGACAAGCCCACAGCTGCCAAGATTCGAATCAGTGCCTCCCTCCACCTCGACCACAGAGTGCGAGGGGCCACCTGGTCGCACGAGGCAAGCGAGGTCATCCGACACCTGCAAGCAGAAACACTCGTCAAGAACAACCAAGACACACAAGACAATGGTTACACTGTTCCTCCACCATGGAGCCCTCCACCAGCCACACTCAAATTCACCGACCTCGGCGACAGTAAAGCCAACCTCCAGAAGGAGGACCTCCAAAAAATATCTCTCCAAGCCATAGCCACCGAGAAACCGGCTGATGCAGCATCATACTTCACAGACGGCTCGGTGGACCCAAAACATCACAGATCCGGAGCGGCCTTCTACACCCAAGGTCAGACCCTCAAATGGAGACTTTCCAACGACTGCTCCACCCTACAAACAGAACTGGTAGCAATCTCAAAGGCCCTACAACACGCTGCAACACAACACAACAAGTCCGTCATAATTCACACGGACTCGAAATCGGCCATGCAAGCGCTGCAACACAGTCAACCAAGAGACAACGTCCACATCATCACCTCGATCCTCGCGCAGCTACAGGAATTTCAAAGCCAAAGCCGACCAGTCGTCTTACACTGGACTCCCAGTCATGTAGGGATCGGAGGAAACGACGTGGCAGACGAAGCAGCCAAGGCAGCTACACGTTCCAGTAGCGTACACATCCAAGTTCCAGCAAGTGTGCAACAGATCAAAAATCACCTCAGAAAGACTACCAAGCTCCACATCAAAAAGAGCTTCCTTCATGCACTCAACGCTGGTTCCCAATCAGCCAAATGGTACCTGGCGGCCACAAAAGGGGAACCACCTTTCGCAGACAAGAAAACTCCAAGACAAACCCAAGTCAGCCTTCACCGACTACGACTAGGGTACAAGTGCTCCTGGCAGATGATCGGAAATGACGTCACGGAATGCACCTACTGTCAGGAGCCAGCAGCCAACCCACTTGAACACTATCTCCTCGATTGCGAGGTCACACAAAGCCTCCGAGACAGACCTCAAATCTCCCAAGAAACACACACAACACCAGCGGCCACTCTAACCCGAAAGGCCCACACAGACCACATTCACCACCTACTCCGGGTCATCACACGATGCCCACCACCCAGATAGCTTAGAAAGCATCCTCTCCCAGCAAGTGCGGACCCCAGTTCGGGGGGCGCGCCACTCCGAGGCTGACCACGTCCAAGAGTGGGGGCCGGTGGTAAGCGTCCACTGATCGGGGGTCCGCTCACACTTGCAACCTGCAGTATCCCTCCAATCTGCAGGTGGGACCACCTCCAATCCCAATCCGGTCTGGCTGCTCCTGGAGCTCCAGCCGGAACCACCAAACGGGCCGCCTATAGGCAAAGGCCCGTGTCGGACTACGGTCCGACAATCTATACAACAACAAAAACAACCAGGCCGCCCGTATTTACTATTTCGTCGTCGAGATGGCCCGTACTAAACAGACTGCCCGCAAGTCCACTGGAGGCAAGGCTCCACGGAAGCAGCTTGCCACCAAGGCAGCTCGCAAGTCCGCCCAGCCACCGGTGGTGTCAAGAAGCCCCATCGTTACAGGCCCGGAACCGTCGCCCTTCGTGAGATCCGTCGTTACCAGAAGAGCACAGAGCTACTCATCAGGAAGCTGCCCTTCCAGCGCCTGGTGCGTGAGATCGCCCAGGATTTCAAGACTGACCTGCGCTTCCAGTCGTCTGCCGTCATGGCTCTGCAGGAAGCCTCTGAGGCTTACCTGGTGGGTCTTTTCGAGGACACCAACCTGTGTGCCATTCACGCCAAGCGCGTTAACATCATGCCCAAGGACATCCAGCTGGCCCGGCGCATCCGCGGAGAGCGTGCTTAAGTCCTCTTCCTTGGGGAAAAAGAAAAAGCACAACAAAACCTACCAGACATCTATAACTCGGCCCTTCTCAGGGCCAAAGAACTGTTCTGAAGATAATTTTCATGACAATCGAAATGGTTGGTGGTAGGAGAGCGTTAATTTCGGTTACCCAAATCGCCTAACGGTAAGTTGGTAACAGTCGTGCAGGCACGAATGGATAGTAGGTCATCAATTCGGGAGGTGGGTGGGTGCAAAAAACAAGAGCTAGTAACAAATTAATATATAAAGAATAAGTAAGTAAATAAATAACTAAAATAAAAGAAAATTCAATAAAATAAAATAAAATGAATTGTTTACATGAAATAGGCGTGCTGCAAACAAGAAATGAAACCCAAACACACTCCATGTATGTCACTTTGCAGTGGGTGTAAAAGTACTCCACGCAGAATTTATTTATTTATTTATAATGTTTCGATTTAGTCCTGTTTCTACGCCAATAGAGAATGCAGATTATTATAATTTTTTTTATTTATTTCCCTCTCAATATATCACTGTCGGTAACTGTCTCTTTAACATGTAACTGTGGCTCCGATGGAGCCGATTAAGTTGTAGTAGTGGGATGGCGTGTTTGTTGTGCACAAGTAACCTATTACTTGGAAGAGGTGTACTTGGTGACAGCCTTGGTGCCCTCAGACACGGCATGCTTGGCCAGTTCACCAGGCAGCAAGAGTCGGACAGCTGTCTGGATTTCCCGACTTGTAATGGTGGAGCGTTTGTTGTAGTGCGCCAGGCGGGAAGCTTCGGCAGCGATGCGCTCGAAGATGTCGTTCACGAAAGAGTTCATGATGGACATAGCTTTGGAGGAGACTCCTGTGTCGGGGTGCACTTGCTTCAGTACCTTGTAGATGTAGATGCTGTAGCTTTCCTTCCTCCTGCGCTTCTTCTTCTTGTCACCCTTGGCAATGGCCTTCTGGGCCTTTCCAGCCTTCTTGGCAGCCTTTCCGGAAGTTTTGGGAGGCATGGCGGCACAGTTACTCGTGGCGCGGAGCGAGAGAATTGAAAACTGGCCCGACTAACTTTTCCTTATATACCGAGCGGGCCGCTCAGGATCAGACTGGCTGCAGCTACGGCTCTCTTACATTGGTTGGGTCAGCGAGACGGCCACCTGGCCTGATCCTGAGCTTGGTATAAAAGACCAAGGTGGCGGGCGGAAATTTAACTCCTATCACGAAAAGCAGCAGCAGCAACATGTCAGGACGCGGCAAGGGAGGCAAGGTGAAGGGCAAGTCAAAGTCCCGTTCTAGCAGGGCCGGACTCCAGTTCCCCGTGGGTAGGATCCACCGTCTCTTGCGTAAAGGCAACTATGCTGAGCGTGTTGGTGCAGGTGCACCTGTGTACCTTGCAGCCGTCATGGAGTACCTGGCAGCAGAAGTGCTCGAGCTGGCCGGTAACGCCGCCCGCGACAACAAGAAGACCCGCATTATCCCGCGTCATCTTCAGCTTGCCATTCGCAATGACGAGGAGCTGAACAAGCTCCTATCTGGAGTCACCATTGCCCAAGGGGGTGTCCTTCCTAACATCCAAGCTGTGCTCCTCCCCAAGAAGACAGAGAAGAAATAAGAACCCAAGGTTCGTTCACACAAGACAACCTAACCAAACAGGCTCCTTTCGGAGCCACAGGATATCACTTAAAGAGAGAAATATACGACATCAACGTTTTGCAGGATAACACTCTGTGGAAATTGAGTGTAAATGTTTTTGAATGGTGTAGATGTGAAGGGGTACTGCGGGGGCCTGGGGTGGGGGACTTAAACGGGACTTAGAAGGGCGCAGAAGCAGCAGCAGCAGCAGCAAGGGAGGCGACCTTATTTTCACTCTGGTTCATTGACAGTACACATTTACCAGCAGCATACATTGGAGTCATATTGTAATTGTAGACTAATCAGTGTGTGGGCTAGCCAATTTGGGATAAACAGCAAGAATGTAATGTCCTCAATGAAGTAATGACATAGTTCAAGATGTCTTTGACAGTGTCACATTCAATAATATAGTGCTTTAAAGGTGTATCACAAAGTTTACATGCTGAGTGTTCCGGTATGGGTACAGCGTTACTAACTAGCCAGATGTGTCTGTATCCTAACCTAATTCTGGCCACGACTACATCACACAGGCAAGTTGTTTGGACACTCTTCCTAGCCCCCTTGGTCCCTGTTCACCTACCTACTGTAGCCGTAAGTAGGTACCTGTTGTAAATCGAAAGGTTGCCAATTCGTAATCAGGGAAAGTTGATTGAGCTTCTAAACTTGAACTGACATAATCCGAGGAGTGGTGATCCGAGGATCACAGACACTATCTCTCCCACTACAAATCCCTTCCTAACCTCCTGCTCCTTCCTCTGTCCTCCCCAAATTTAACCATGCTATCGCAAAGGTAATAATACAGGTAGAGACAACAACATATTTTCCTATTGTCTTATTATATATTAATAACAGAAACGCTGCCGCCATCCCGGAGGCTATACATTGTCTCACTGTTCATTACCTCCACAATTCTTCCTCTTACTTCTTCTTCCATCAATACTTTATTAACGGTGTATGTAAGTTTCACCATGTATTGCACTACAGCGGTAGAGCAAAGTATATTTTGTTAGCAATAAACCAAAAGCATATTTTATGGCCTAATCATCACTACATAGAACACCACCCATAAAGCATGATACTAGTAGACCACAAACTGCTATAAACACCCAAAGCATATTTTATTGCCTAATCATCACTACATAGAACACCACTCATAAAGCATGATACTATTAGACCACAAACTGCTATAAACCCCAATAATATAATAGACTATACTAGTGACTATAATTGTGTTACCCAATATTTTACGAAATAATACTATAAAACATAATAATAAACACACTAATAGTGTATATTAGTTGAATGCACAATCTGATGAGAAGTAAAAAAAAAACAACAACATAACAATAACCTATAAAGAGTGTAGAGTATTTTTGTGCAAACTATTATACTAGTAGATGGTCTAAGATAACTGTATGTGAAGGAAAAGGTGTGCTCTCCACTCAAACTTTCTTTTTATGAAATCTCCAACTCCCCAGCTGAGCGGTACGCCCAATGGGAAACAAAACGTGGCACATAACACGCCGCCCACCAGCTCTGGCTCGGTGAATAGGAATCAGTAATCGGGCGGAGTATAAACAACACCGCCGCCAATGTGCTCCTCCCATCTCTGAGGAAATCTGGTGGGCAACTTAGTATTATATTAGTATGTAATAATAATAACAATAATAAAAATAATAATAATAATAATAATAATACTAATAATAATAAGAATAATAATAATATTAATAATAATAATATTAATAATAATAACATGCAATTACATTTTATAACACATACTAACAAAATAGTGTATAGCCTACTATACTTAACTATAATAGGTTAGGTTGCGTAGGAGGATCTAAAAAGTACAGTAGTATATACACACACACACACACACACATACATATAGACAACAAACTAAATTAGAAACCACCCGTCAGTGAAGTTATCAAATCCTCCAGTTTCTGTCTCCACCTCCTACGCCGACTCAAGTCCCTCG
>NW_024749355.1:0-24324 GCF_018991925.1 Homarus americanus
GCTGTGCCAAATTTATATCTACGGTGGACTTATTGAAATGATATTATCAAGTGGGACTCACGGATAGGGCAAAAATAATCTCAGCATTTATAACTCCATTTGGTCTTTTTCAATATTTGGTTATGGCGTTTGGCTTTTCTAATGCGCCGGCCACATTCCAGAGGGCAATCAATTACCTGATTCAGGACCTAGGTGGGACGTTCGCCTACCTGGATGACCTGGTGGTGGTGTCGGACGGCTGGAACGAACATCTGGTGCGTTTGGAGATACTGTTCGCACGACTGCAAGAGACTGGATTCACCATAAACCTGGCTAAATCTGCTTTTGGCCGGGCCTCAGTGACTTACCTGGGACATATCGTTGGGCATGGTATGGTGAGACCCAAGGACGCAAACGTTAAAGCCATCTTGTCCTTCCCCACTCCAAGGACGAGGAAGGAACTCATGCGCTTCCTGGGGATGTGCGGCTACTACCGTCGGCTCTGCAGTAACTTCTCTAGCGTGGCCGGACCCCTCACAGACCTTACCAGTTCTGTGGTCCTTTACATCTGGAACCAGAGGTGCGAAAAGTCTTTCCACCGCCTCAAAGCCTTCCTTGCCTCCAAGCCTGTAGTCCACCCACCTGACTACACCTTGCCCTTCCATCTGCAAATCGACGCTAGCGGTGTCGGAGTGGGGGCTGTGCTCCTACAACCCGACCCAACCACTGATGTCCTTCACCCTGTGGCATACTACTCCGCCAAGTTGTAAAAACATCAGACCAACTACTCGACCATAGAGAAGGAGGCCCTGGCTCTGGTGTTGGCAGTAAAGAAGTTTGAATGTTACCTCCAGTCTTGCCAAGAACACAGTTGGTTTAAATCAGCCAGGAAGAAAGTAAGTGAGCCACCTCCTGCCCCAATGTACACATAAAACATTAATAGAGAGAATAAAAGATGAGAGTGACCTACCAGCTCCACTAAGAACCTGGCAGGCCTCTCCATACAGTGTACCTTTAGACTACACAGCTAACATTTAACTATAACACACCTTAGCAAAAAAAAAAAAAAAAAAAAAAATGGCTGCCTCCCAGCTACACAGGACCTGGTGGGCTCACTAACTCCATCAGGAAAAAAAATAATAATAAATGTGATTACCCTTCAGCTACATCAGCCTGGGAAGAAGTATTGAACCACCTCCTGCCCCAATATGCACATATACACATAAAACATTAATAGAGAAAATAAAAGATGAGAGTGACCTACCAGCTCCACTAAGAACCTGAGGCCTCTCCGCCTGATGTCTGCCCCAGACTAACACAGCTAACATAACTAACACCTTAGCAAAAAAAAAAAAAAAAAAAAAAAAAAAGTGGCTACCCACTCCCAGTTACGCAGGGACACTGGGCAGGCTCACTAACTCCATCGCAGTATATATACTGTAAAAAAAATAATTAAAATAAATAAATAAATAAATAAATAAATAAAATAAATAAAAATAATAATAATAAACAGCACTATATAAATAAACCAATATTAATACAAAGGTCTGACGACCCAAGGGAGCAGAAAAAAAAAACACTAATAGGAAAGATGAAGCGATCTGGTTGAGCCCAGATTCTTTCTACTCCTACTGTATTTCAGTTTCACCACTTTTTCTTCAACCCCTAATAATCTTCTTTCACCTCATAACTAATGACTCCGTACGGTACTGAAAAGGCCTCTCTCTACTCAACGCTCCCGAACCAACAAGACCTCTCAACAAGCTCCTCATCCAACATCTCTCTGCAAGCTCCTAACCAGCAGCAACTTCCCAGCACCAAACTGCACTGTAAATTCAATATATATATATATATATATATATATATATATATATATATATATATATATATATATATATATATATATATATATATATATATATATATATATATATATATATATATATATATATATATAAGAAAACCACCATTAAGAATTTCCTTTCTCCAACCCATCCTGAGTGCGAGACAATATCACGAAACCCCACAAACGGGGACCCCTGGAGAAACGCACTCACACAGGATGGAGGAGAAACGGATTACTCTCCCAGTCTCCAATCACAACATTGAAGACTGGCTTATCCACACGGAGGCAGCTCTCATCGGTTCTACAGCTTCAGACAAACAGAAGTACGTCGCCCTAGTCTGTTCCCTGCCCACAGAAGTCGCCACGCAAGTCTCAGAAACCATCACCAACCCTCCAGCAGACAACAAATTCGCAGCTCTACGAGATGCTCTCAAGAGGCGATACCAGCGGCCTGACACCAGTCTCCTGCAAGATCTATCCAGCCCCTCCCTCGGCAACTCAACACCTGCACGTCTCTGGGACGAGATGCGAAGACTGAACTCCCGCCATACAGACAGGCTTCCTGACACTATCCTGCGCCAGCTTCACACTCAGAAGCTCCCTGCAGAAGTTCGTCTCGTCCTCTCAGCATTGGACTACTCTACTACCTCGGCGACCTATGCAGCCACGGCAGACAGAGTATTCCACGAATACACTGCTGTGCGCCATGCTGCCGCAAACAACTCGGCGGCCATACCGTCACTTTCTTCCGGTCTCGTCAACTAAATCAACTCTCCCCAGACGAGCAACACCACACAAGACATGAAGGGCCTGCTACAGTCCCTACACCGCAGGATGGACACCCTTGAGCAGCTCCTCTCCTCCAAGCCTGCAGCTGCTTCTGTTCCTGCCCCACGCACTGTGTCCTATCGACCCCAACACAACCGTCCTGCCTCAGACGCCGTCGCCAGCCCCCAGCACAGTGTACCTACCTCCTGTTGGTACCATCAACGTTTTGGTGCTAACGCTAGACACTGTGAGGCTCCCTGCAACCACACGAGGAAGCGACATGGACGGGGATTGGTAGGGGCCATAACCTCCGACACTATCAAGCAGCACATCACACACCTAACACCTGACCTTGACCACTTCACTCCTGCTGCCCGTCACGACCTACTACAAACACTACGACAGGCAGTTTCTGCATTCAAGGCTACTGCCCCACGCCAGCCTTCCCATCGCCCTGAACACATTCATCCAGCACCTCCTTCGCCAGTCTGCCCACCATTGCCACTCAGAGCACCACCTCGCTCACAACATTTCTGGGTACCCTCTTTTCATCCTCAGGTACCGACTGCTCCTGACGTGGACCCTGATCCTGACGTGGACCCTGCTCCTGATGAGGATCCTGCAGCCGGCCCTATGAACCCAGACACCCCACCCGGCGCCCCTGAGGACTTTGCACCTGCTGCGAGAGAAGCACCACATTCCTCGCCTGTTCAACCGTCTCTCCTCTACAACCCTCCTTCTCCCAAACCTTCTCCCACAGATTCTGCATCACTAGACAGAGAGTCGTCTCCCGTAGAGGCCGACTGATCCACACCCCTGCCGTTATGTCTCACATGTGGGATACAAACCTGCCGACAACAAGTCTCCTGCAGCACTCGAAGGGGAGGGAGAGTATTGGAGTGGATACTCTCCCCTACAACTGCCACTGCCGCTTGTCGCTGACCAGCTGATCCCTTTTCGAGTTTCCCAGCCAAAGCCTCGTGGTCTGACAGAGCGGGGTCGGCTATCAGCAACGGACCTCCTATATAAGCTCTCAACCTCGCCGTGAAATCCCTTCTACCTTCAGCCCCGCAACATGCAACACCTCCTCTCGGCAAGCTCCTCACCACACAGCAACTCCCTAGCACCGCACTGTACGTACAATATATATATATATATATATATATATATATATATATATATATATATATATATAACCGAAAAGTTCGTTAACCGAAACCATTGTTTCAATGGGTTTTTGGGTAATTGGTTCCAGCTCACCAAAAATTTCCTAAATTCAACAAAAATGGTAAAAAAGTTCACTTACTTTGAGGTGTGTATGTAGAAGGCTCCTGGATGATGATGATGATGATGGGAATTACAATGGGGGTGGAGGAGAAGGAAGAAGAGAAGGCATTGGGGTGGAAGAGAAGTCACCCCATGGCACCATTTCACCCATAAATTTTTAGTTCTCTTGGTGTATTTCAAGATTATTTTCTTTAAATCAACACTGTACTGCATTATATATTGTCAATATGTAAAATATATTTCAAAATGACCAATAATTTGGATAATTATGTTCAATAATTGTTAAAATAACTAAAAAATTGAATATTAAACTTTTAAAATTATTGAATAGTATAAACTTCTTGATATTTACTAAAATAGTTAGGAATTTAAGCCCTAGAACCGATTAATGTATTGGCGGACTGATACTAAAGCTGGTTGCCCGGCCAGTGCAAGCAAAAACATGTTGAGGTCGGTTCGTAAGAAATTCGTTAACCGAATTTTTGTTCGTTAACCAAATTGAAGATCCTTATGTAAGGCAGTTCGTTAACCGAAATTTCGTTAACCGAGGCGTTCGTTAAACGAGGGGTCACTATATATATATATATATATATATATATATATATATATATATATATATATATATATATATATATATATATATATATATATATAATCATAAATTTCAGTGTAATTTCAAATGCCGCTCCATTGGCAATACTGAGTTCAAGGTCGTCTGAGGGAAGACAGCGCTTCCGCACGTAGTGAGAGTTTCTGGAACTTGGCCTTTACAATATTAAATGTAATTTACCGAATTAATATGGATGCGATTCATGAAGTTAAGGGACTATTATTGAATTTGAAATTATTATAGATCGTTTATCAGACTGAAAAATGTTACATGTGTTATATATATGTATGTTTATATGCTGCCTTTATTGATTATATATAGCCTACATTATATATTATGTTACTTCTTACCAAAGTCAGAGAGTGTTTAGGCTTGTGTAAACACGAAATGTGTTAGGCACGTTGTAACCAACTCCAGAGAATAAACTCCCCAGCTAGACTGACCATGTGACTCGTCATTCTCCCATTAAATAATGCAAGATACTACACTGGCGACGAGGATGGGATTGGCAAAGTGTTTGTGAACTCCTTGAAGAGAGAATAGTGACCACTGAAGGGAAGGCTACTCTGAACCTGGAGAATTTAAGTGAAGAGAGCAACCATGACTGGCGTCGCTGGTTACATGGGAAGATTGGGGGAGTATGATGCAGACAAGGAAGATTTCACATCATACTGTGAGAGAATGGACTTCTTCTTTTTGTACATGACAATTAATGGTGCAGAAAACCCTTGAAGAAAGAAAAGGAAGGCAATCTTTTTTGACAGAGGTAGGAGCTAATGTTATTCTATCTAGTCAATTTAACAGTTAAAACAAGCCAAAGATATCACAATTAAGATTTAGATTCACCAAACAACATTTTGACCCCTACTCACTTGAGATCGCTGAAGTTACAAATTTGGCACAAGAGATAGAGGTAAAGATGAATCAGTAAGTAATTATATAGTAGCTTTGAAGAAGTTATCCATTCACTGTAACTTTGGACAGTTCTTGAATCGAGCTCTAAGAGACAGGTTTGTAATAGGCCTGATTATGAAAAAATACAGAATAAGTTAATGAACACCACTAACTTAACTTTTGAAAGTGCATGTCAGATAGCTACAAGCATGGAATTGGCCGAGAAAAACACCAGAGAATTTGTTCCCAATGCTGGTAGTGAAACAGTTGGCAGTAGTGGCTCAGTGTGTAAACTAACTGTAGCTAAAAGGAATAATTATACCACAAAACAAAGAACAAATGCTGATTTAAAATGTAAGAGGTGCCGAGGGAAACATGAAAGCTTTCAGTGTAAGTTCAAGAATTCGAAATGTTACGATTGTCAACGTATTGGACATATTGCTCCTGCCTGTAGAAGTGATAAAGGTAGAGTACATGCTGTTGAAGGTGGAGAGAAAGAAATGAAAAACAGTATTCATGAGAGTGTTAGTAATTTTGGATCTGATAATGATAATAATAATAAATAATAATAATAAACGGTTTATTGAAAAAGTTTGCAGTCCGAAGGCTGAAAATATACATTGGACATAAATGACTTATTACATACATTGGTGGTGTAACAAAAGCCTTCATTAGAGAAAGGTGAAGGAACATACAGTGAACATACAGATTAATGTTTACACACGTAGATCATGTGAGCTGAGTTGTTGAACAGCAGACACGTAGTGTAGTAACTCCCTCACAGATGGCGTTATGAGGGACATCACGTGGAGTACTAGTTCCCTCACAGGTAGTGTTATGAGGGGCTTGACGTGGTGTAGTAATTCCCTCACAGATGGTGTTACGAGGGGCCTCATGATGTAGTAGTTACCTCACAGATGGTGTTATGAGGGGCCTGGTGTGGTGTAGTAATTCCCTGACAGATGGTGTATGAGGGGCCTGATGTGGTGTAGTAATTCCCTCACAGATGGTGTTATGAGGGGCATCACATGGCGTAGTAATTCCCTCACAGATGGTGTTATGAGGGGCATCACGTAGTGTTGTAATTCCCTCACAGATGGTGTTATGAGGAACTTCACATGATGCTGTAGCAACTCATTCACTACGTGGTGTTGTAGCATCATGGGGACACCACGTGGTCAGTTGTCACAGGATTCACTCACTCAAGTGGGTAAGGTGTGGTCCCAGGCTTCTCTATCATGGAGTCTCAGGGGTATTATCACTGGGTACCTGGGACCTCACTGTGTGAAGGTTAGCTTGGGTAAGACTCAACTGCCGAGTTGTTTTTCACTGACTTAAGCACTGTTCACCACTATTCAACACTGGTTCCATTCCTTTCCCAAATGAAATAGTAACTTCTGGCAAGAACTTGTTGATATTCCGGTGGCGAGGAGGGTTCAGGGGAGGGAGTTGGTATGGGCCAACATAACAGTTGACGTGGCTGCTGCTGAGCAGCGCCAGGTGCGTCTGACCCGTCTTGACCCGTCGGTGTGTGTGAGATGAGAGTGCCCATGTGATTACTATTTATACCAGTCATGAAGAGAAAGTTAAACATAGGTATAATGTGGACTTGTGTATTAATGACACACCTGTAACCATGGAAGTGGATACTGCAGCTGATTTCTCTATAATGAGTAAAGATATGTATGAAAAACTATTTGCGCATGTGCCTTCAGAAGACTCAGGTGTCAAGTTGAGAACTTATACTGGAGAGATTTTGAACACAGAAGGTAAATTAGAGTGTGAGGTAAAGTACAAAAATCAGAATTTAAAGTTGCCATTAATTGTAGCTAGTTATGTGAATAGACCAACTTTGTTAGGTAAGAACTGGTTGTGTGAACTTGAGATGGACTGGAAGGAGATATTTAGTGTTAGAATGTGTAACAGTATTCCAGGTCTTGAGAAATTGCTTGAAAAATACAAGATTTTATTTGTAAAGGGACAGGATGGTATAAAGGGTTATGAAGCTCATATCACCATTGACAAAGATGTTACACCCATATATGCTAAGTCCAGACCTGTTCCTTATGCATTGAAAGGTGAGGTTGAGAAAGAATTAGACAGACTTGTGAGTGAGGGAATTATTGTGAAAACCGCCAAGAGCAATTGGGCTGCTCCAATAGTAATTGTACCTAAAGCTGATAAATCTGTTAGACTATGTGGTGATTATAAAGTCACCATTAATCAAGCTGTTGAGGATGAGCAATATCCCTTACCCACATCTCAAGATTTGTTTGCTGCACTAACAGGTGGAACCATTTTCACTAAGTTAGACTTGTCCCAAGCATATGCTCAGGTCTCTGTTGATGCTGAAAGTCAACAGTACTGTTACGAGTTGGGGGTTTAGAATATAGTAAAAAGTCAACAACAATAAAAAAACAAAGACAATCGGACTATAAAAGGGTAGACAAAGGATGCGAGTTTTTGTTGTGTATAATAAAGTACCATAAATTCCTTAACAAAATATTCAGCTTTCTATAATTTACCCTTAACCATACTTAACCTAAACATTAACAGTATATACATATTTATACAACATACAATAATTTGATGCAAGGTGGAGGTGGGGAGGCAATATAAGATTACAAATACTTAAGTGCGGAGCTGAGATGGCTGACGAGTAAGGCTGAGTATTGTAGAAGACGGTAAGTAGTCACTGTGCCGTAGGTTTCCAGGATAGGTGATCCTGTGGTCACTTCCCAGAGTGAACTGAACTCTCATCGAACTAGAGCTGATGAGGAAGACTTTGAGGAGGTGACGCAACAACCAGGATATGGAGAAGGGAAACCCCGGAGTGGTAACTAAGAGTAGTCATACTCGGGTTTCGTCCCTAGATGGCGTTGCTCGTGGTGCTGGGTAGGTAGAGCAGGACAATACATGGCGTGGTTCGTAGTGCTGGGTAGGTAGATCATGACAATTGATGGCGTGGTTCGTAACAGTACCTTACTATCAACACTCATAAAGGATTGTATAAGTTCAAAAGGTTGCCGTGTGGTGTTAAAAGTGCACCAAAGTTATTTCAGTGCATCATGGACAAAATTCTTGTAGGTCTTCTCAATGTGTTAAGTTTTCAGGATGATGTCTTTATTGTTGACAGTGACATCCAAAATCATGTCAAAACCCTAGCCACTGTATTCGAAAGATTGTTAGTGGTGTTCATTAACTTATTCTGTATTTTTTCATAATTCAGGCCTATTACAAACCTGTCTCTTAGAGCTCGGTTCAAGAACTGTCCAAAGTTACAGTGAATGGATAATTTCTTCAAAGCTACTATATAATTACTTACAGATTCATCTTTACCTCTATCTCTTGTGCCAAATTTGTAACTTTCAGCGATCTCAAGTGGAGCAGGGTCAAAATGTTGCTTCAGAATCTTGGTAATCTGAATCAGTGAGGAGTCTTTGGGCTTGTTTGGAACCAGCAAATTGACCAGAGTAGAATAAACATTAGCTCCTACCTCTGTCAAAAAGATTGCCTTCCTTTTCTCTTCAAGGGCCTTTCTCTTCCGAGCATCACCACCGTCGTCCATTAATTCATTTGCCAAAAAGAAGAAGTCCATTCTCTCACAGTATGATGTGAAATCTTCCTTGTCTGCATCATACTCCCCCAATCTTCCCATGTAACCAGCGACGCCAGTCATGGTTGCTCTCTTCACTTAAATTCTCCAGGTTCAGAGTAGCCTTCCCTTCAGTGGTCACTATTCTCTCTTCAAGGAGTTCACAAACACTTTGCCAATCCCATCCTCGTCGCCAGTGTAGTATCTTGCATTATTTAATGGGAGAATGACGAGTCACATGGTCAGTCTAGCTGGGGAGTTTATTCTCTGGAGTTGGTTACAACGTGCCTAACACATTTCGTGTTTACACAAGCCTAAACACTCTCTGACTTTGGTAAGAAGTAACATAATATATAATGTAGGCTATATATAATCAATAAAGGCAGCATATAAACATACATATATATAACACATGTAACATTTTTCAGTCTGATAAACGATCTATAATAATTTCAAATTCAATAATAGTCCCTTAACTTCATGAATCGCATCCATATTAATTCGGTAAATTACATTTAATATTGTATAGGCCAAGTTCCAGAAACTCTCACTACCTGCGGAAGCGCTGTCTTCCCTCAGACGACCTTGAACTCAGTATTGCCAATGGAGCGGCATTTGAAATTACACTGAAATTTATGATTATATATATATATATATATATATATATATATATATATATATATATATATATATATATATATATATATATATATATATATATAGTGACCCCTCGTTTAACGAACGCCTCGGTTAACGAAATTTCGGTTAACGAACTGCCTTACATAAGGATCTTCAATTTGGTTAACGAACAAAAATTCGGTTAACGAATTTCTTACGAACCGACCTCAACATGTTTTTGCTTGCACTGGCCGGGCAACCAGCTTTAGTATCAGTCCGCCAATACATTAATCGGTTCTAGGGCTTAAATTCCTAACTATTTTAGTAAATATCAAGAAGTTTATACTATTCAATAATTTTAAAAGTTTAATATTCAATTTTTTAGTCATTTTAACAATTATTGAACATAATTGAAGGTAAAGTGACTAGTTTAAAGCGCAGCATCCAGCCTCTTAACACAGCAAACAGGCGTTAGTCTCTCTGTTTTCACTGGAGGTAACATCTTGCTTGAGACTCTCTTCAACTAAATGCTTTTTTCTGTGTTTCCAAGCAAATTATTGGTCATTTTGAAATATATTTTACATATTGACAATATATAATGCAGTACAGTGTTGATTTAAAGAAAATAATCTTGAAATACACCAAGAGAACTAAAATTTATGGGTGAAATGGTGCCATGGGGTGACTTCTCTTCCACCCCAATGCCTTCTCTTCTTCCTTCTCCTCCACCCCCATTGTAATTCCCATCATCATCATCATCATCATCCAGGAGCCTTCTACATACACACCTCAAAGTAAGTGAACTTTTCTACCATTTTTGTTGAATTTAGGAAATTTTTGGTGAGCTGGAACCAATTACCCAAAAACCCATTGAAACAATGGTTTCGGTTAACGAACTTTTCGGTTATATATATATATATATATATATATATATATATATATATATATATATATATATTGTACGTACAGTGCGGTGCTAGGGAGTTGCTGTGTGGTGAGGAGCTTGCCGAGAGGAGGTGTTGCATGTTGCGGGGCTGAAGGTAGAAGGGATTTCACGGCGAGGTTGAGAGCTTATATAGGAGGTCCGTTGCTGATAGCCGACCCCGCTCTGTCAGACCACGAGGCTTTGGCTGGGAAACTCGAAAAGGGATCAGCTGGTCAGCGACAAGCGGCAGTGGCAGTTGTAGGGGAGAGTATCCACTCCAATACTCTCCCTCCCCTTCGAGTGCTGCAGGAGACTTGTTGTCGGCAGGTTTGTATCCCACATGTGAGACATAACGGCAGGGGTGTGGATCAGTCGGCCTCTACGGGAGACGACTCTCTGTCTAGTGATGCAGAATCTGTGGGAGAAGGTTTGGGAGAAGGAGGGTTGTAGAGGAGAGACGGTTGAACAGGCGAGGAATGTGGTGCTTCTCTCGCAGCAGGTGCAAAGTCCTCAGGGGCGCCGGGTGGGGTGTCTGGGTTCATAGGGCCGGCTGCAGGATCCTCATCAGGAGCAGGGTCCACGTCAGGATCAGGGTCCACGTCAGGAGCAGTCGGTACCTGAGGATGAAAAGAGGGTACCCAGAAATGTTGTGAGCGAGGTGGTGCTCTGAGTGGCAATGGTGGGCAGACTGGCGAAGGAGGTGCTGGATGAATGTGTTCAGGGCGATGGGAAGGCTGGCGTGGGGCAGTAGCCTTGAATGCAGAAACTGCCTGTCGTAGTGTTTGTAGTAGGTCGTGACGGGCAGCAGGAGTGAAGTGGTCAAGGTCAGGTGTTAGGTGTGTGATGTGCTGCTTGATAGTGTCGGAGGTTATGGCCCCTACCAATCCCCGTCCATGTCGCTTCCTCGTGTGGTTGCAGGGAGCCTCACAGTGTCTAGCGTTAGCACCAAAACGTTGATGGTACCAACAGGAGGTAGGTACACTGTGCTGGGGGCTGGCGACGGCGTCTGAGGCAGGACGGTTGTGTTGGGGTCGATAGGACACAGTGCGTGGGGCAGGAACAGAAGCAGCTGCAGGCTTGGAGGAGAGGAGCTGCTCAAGGGTGTCCATCCTGCGGTGTAGGGACTGTAGCAGGCCCTTCATGTCTTGTGTGGTGTTGCTCGTCTGGGGAGAGTTGATTTAGTTGACGAGACCGGAAGAAAGTGACGGTATGGCCGCCGAGTTGTTTGCGGCAGCATGGCGCACAGCAGTGTATTCGTGGAATACTCTGTCTGCCGTGGCTGCATAGGTCGCCGAGGTAGTAGAGTAGTCCAATGCTGAGAGGACGAGACGAACTTCTGCAGGGAGCTTCTGAGTGTGAAGCTGGCGCAGGATAGTGTCAGGAAGCCTGTCTGTATGGCGGGAGTTCAGTCTTCGCATCTCGTCCCAGAGACGTGCAGGTGTTGAGTTGCCGAGGGAGGGGCTGGATAGATCTTGCAGGAGACTGGTGTCAGGCCGCTGGTATCGCCTCTTGAGAGCATCTCGTAGAGCTGCGAATTTGTTGTCTGCTGGAGGGTTGGTGATGGTTTCTGAGACTTGCGTGGCGACTTCTGTGGGCAGGGAACAGACTAGGGCGACGTACTTCTGTTTGTCTGAAGCTGTAGAACCGATGAGAGCTGCCTCCGTGTGGATAAGCCAGTCTTCAATGTTGTGATTGGAGACTGGGAGAGTAATCCGTTTCTCCTCCATCCTGTGTGAGTGCGTTTCTCCAGGGGTCCCCGTTTGTGGGGTTTCGTGATATTGTCTCGCACTCAGGATGGGTTGGAGAAAGGAAATTCTTAATGGTGGTTTTCTTATATATATATATATATATATATATATATATATATATATATATATATATATATATATATATATATATATATATATATATATATATATATATATATATATATATATATATATATATATATGCTGATAACCACAAGGAAAAAGAAAACACAAAGTTCCCAAGCGCTTTCGTGTAATTCACATCTTCAAGGGCTAAAATAGACGGTACGGTATAGTCTTTAGTTATGAGGTGAAAGAAGATTATTAGGGGTTGAGGGAAAAGTGGTGAAACTGAAATACAGTAGGAGTAGAAAGAATCTGGGCTCAACCAGATCGCTTCATCTTTCCTAGTGGTGTTTTATCTTTGTTCTGCTCCCTTGGGTCGTCAGACCTTTGTATTAATATTGGTTCATTTATATAATGCTGCTTATTATTATTATTTTTGGCTTATTTTATTTATTTATTTATTTATTTATTTTAATTATTTTTTTTACAAGTATATATACTGTGATGGAGTTAGTGAGCCCGCCCAGGTCCTTGTGTAACTGGGAGGGTAGTCACATTTTTTTTTCTGAGGTGTTAGTTAAGTGTTAGTTGTGTTAGTCTAAAGGTACACTGTATGGAGAGGCCTGCCAGGTTCTTAGTGGAGCTGGTAGGTCACTCTCATCTTTTATTTTCTCTATTAATGTTTTATGTGTATATGTGTATATTGGGGCAGGAGGTGGTTCAATTACTTCTTCCTGGCTGATGTAGCTGGGAGGGTAATCACATTATTATTATTATTTTTTTTTCCGATGGAGTTAGTGAGCCCGCCCAGGTCCTTGTGTAGCTGGGAGGGTAGTCACATTTTTTTTTTTTTGCTAAGGTGTTAGTTAAATGTTAGTTGTGTTAGTCTAAAGGTACACTGTATGGAGAGGCCTACCAGGTTCTTAGTGGAGCTGGTAGGTCACTCTCATCTTTTATTCTCTCTATTAATGTTTTATATGTATATTGGGGCAGGAGATGGTTCAATTACTTTCTTCCTGGCTGATTTAAACCAACTGTGTTCTTGGAATTCTTCGTTGTCTATATTATTTATCCAGTTTTGATATGTTTCTGTGTTGAGTTCAGTCACTTTGTTCCAAATATTTGCAGCTTTGTTGTGTATTTCTACATTGATTGCTAGGAGGTTTGCTCTCTTGTGTAGCTGTTCATTATTGATGTGGTCTGTATATTTTATGTTATATATAAATCTGAGGGCTATATTTTGTACTGTTTGTAACCTTTTAATGCTCGTCTTACTAAGGGCTATATAAATCTTTCATTTGTTATTAATGCTAAGGTTCTTAAAGCGTTTTATTTTTGAGAATTTTATTCTTGCCTGTCGTTCTTTATCTTTTATGGAGAAGCGAAACCCTGGAGTGTTAACTAAGACTAGTCATACTCGGGTTTCGTCCCTAGATGGCGTTGCTCGTGGTGCTGGTTAGGTAGATCAGGACAATAGATGGAGTGGTTCGTAGTGCTGGGTAGGTAGATCATGACAATTGATGGCGTGGTTCGTAACACACCCCCCCTCCAAAGACCTCCGTAGCGCGGGCGCGAAGGAGGTGATCACCTGGTGCGTCTGGAGAGTAGCTGGTGCATTTCCACTGGAGCTTGGGATAAGGAGTCCGCAATCAGGTTGTCCACCCCCTTTATGTGCCGGACTTGTAGATTATAGGGCTGGGTGAGGAGAGCCCAGCGGAGGATTCGCTGGTTGGAGGTCTTGTTGGTTTGGATGAACGTGAGTGGGTTATGGTCGGTGAAGACTAGGGTTGTATGTGGGCAAGACTGGAGGTAACATTCAAACTTCTTTACTGCCAACACCAGAGCCAGGGCCTCCTTCTCTATGGTCGAGTAGTTGGTCTGATGTTTTTACAACTTGGCGGAGTAGTATGCCACAGGGTGAAGGACATCAGTGGTTGGGTCGGGTTGTAGGAGCACAGCCCCCACTCCGACACCGCTAGCGTCGATTTGCAGATGGAAGGGCAAGGTGTAGTCAGGTGGGTGGACTACAGGCTTGGAGGCAAGGAAGGCTTTGAGGCGGTGGAAAGACTTTTCGCACCTCTGGTTCCAGATGTAAAGGACCACAGAACTGGTAAGGTCTGTGAGGGGTCCGGCCACGCTAGAGAAGTTACTGCAGAGCCGACGGTAGTAGCCGCACATCCCCAGGAAGCGCATGAGTTCCTTCCTCGTCCTTGGAGTGGGGAAGGACAAGATGGCTTTAACGTTTGCGTCCTTGGGTCTCACCATACCATGCCCAACGATATGTCCCAGGTAAGTCACTGAGGCCCGGCCAAAAGCAGATTTAGCCAGGTTTATGGTGAATCCAGTCTCTTGCAGTCGTGCGAACAGTATCTCCAAACGCACCAGATGTTCGTTCCAGCCGTCCGACACCACCACCAGGTCATCCAGGTAGGCGAACGTCCCATCTAGGTCCTGAATCAGGTAATTGATTGCCCTCTGGAATGTGGCCGGCGCATTAGAAAAGCCAAACGCCATAACCAAATATTGAAAAAGACCAAATGGAGTTATAAATGCTGAGATTATTTTTGCCCTATCCGTGAGTCCCACTTGATAATATCATTTCAATAAGTCCACCGTAGATATAAATTTGGCACAGCCTATGCTGTCTATTATATCTTCAATCAAAGGTAAAGGGTAGGAGTCTGAGACAGTGACCTGGTTCACTTTACGATAATCGGTACAGAAACGAAAAGTGCTATCGGGTTTTGGAATGAGAAGGCAAGGTGAAGCCCAGGGGGAGGTACTAGGCTCAGCTAAGTTATGGTTTAACAAAAAATCTACCTCCTTTTTCATAATCTCTCTTTTTTGTGGATTTAGTCGATATGCTGATTGCCTAATGGGTTGTACATCATCTGAGATTAGCTTAATATCATGTTTAAGTATATTGCAAAACCCTGGGAGGTCTGACGTGACTTTAGGAAATGTTGATAATAACTTAGTGAGATCTTTTGCTTGAGATGGATTCAGAACAGAAAAATACTCATCCAAGTTGTTGAGTATGTGACTGTTAGCAGGGTTTTCTTTAGGTAGAGGGAAGTCTAAATTCTCCAATAGATCCATGTCATCTGTCTCCGGCTCCGGCCCTGACAAAACCGTATGCAATACAGGTAGGCTTATAGCCTCTGGGATGTCTTCCTCTGACTGCCTGGAATGGTAAAGTTTCATGAGATTAATGTGAACAAGATGTGAATCTTTTCTGCGATCAGGAGTATGGACTATATAGTATTTTTTTAGCATTGATTTCAAAGTTTGATGGAACCGTTCCAAGCAACCTTGGGACGGTGGGTGGTAAGCCGAAGATGTACAATGGTCCACAATGAGGTCTTTCATCACCTGTTTGAACAAAGATGGATCAGATTGTTGGGCTTTAATGACCTCATCCTTACTAATGGTCTTATTGTACAGATCTTCTGTGGGTAGGAAGATATTGGAGGTGGTTTTAGATGAAGAGGGCCCATTTCACGCACACTGTGACCGGGTGACAGCACAAGATGGGAAAAGGTGAGGAATAGTTTCTTCAAGGTCAGTGGTGGAGTTGACAGGTATGGGAGAGTCGACAGTCTTTATGTTGGGAACCACTAGATCTCCTACCAAGTCATTACCCAATAATAAATGAATGCTGCTCACAGGCACTGGATCTTTCCTAATGGCTATTTGCACTTCCACAGTAATCAAGGGACATTGGAGGTGCACTTTAGCTAAGGGATAGGAAGAATGGGATGAGAGATCTGAAATTAGAACACTCTCATTAGTAAATGCGGTAGATATATCAGGAATGACGTTAAACAGGAGGATAGATTGTGCTGCGCCCGTATCACGTAGTATACGAATAGGGAAAGAACGAGACCCCTCTATGATTGAAAATTTTCCCTCATAGGTGAATGAAGAGAATAGATCCTCATGGGGCCTTTCCACATTGTTGGTTGCTATTGGTTTGGATTTGGGATCCAGGGAACTACTTTTAGCAATTCGACACTTTGGATGTTTACAAGACTGGATCGTATGGCCTGGTTTTTTACAGTAAGAACAATAAAACTTGGTTGCATCAGGGGGGGTAGGTGTGGGACCTTTCGACCTACCACTCACGTCCCCAAGGTTATCATCAGAGGAGGACCTAACATGCCGGAAAGTACCACGTTCCCTACGGCACAGTGATTCCACCAGCAAGGCGTACTCATCAGCCAGCTCAGCCGCACGGCCTAAATTAACCTCTCCACGCTCCTCCACATGCTTCAAGATGTGAAATGGTATCTTGCTCTTCCATTCCTCCAGGACTACCAAGTTTAACAAATCCTGAGATGGCCATTGTTAAGAAAACCTAGATAAAGTAATTAATGGTCAAAAAGATAAGATTAGTGGATTACCCTAGAAAATATCACGGCAGTGGATAACCAGAAAGTCCCGGAAACTACCCAAGTTATACCAAGGGAAATTACACTTATGAATATTGTTCTTCTGATAAGATCCTTTGATAAGGATAAGAGACTTGAAAGAGGAAGGGCGTATTACGGCATTAATATAAAGATTCGGATTAACAACCCTTAGATACTTGAAACAGGAAGGGCGTATTACGGCATTAATATAAAGATCCGGATAACAACCCTTGAGATACTTGAAACAGGAAGGGCGTATTACGGCATTAATATAAAGATCCGGATTAACAACCGTGAGTAAACAGGAAGGGCGTATTACGGCATTAATATAAAGATCCGGATTAACAACCCTTAGATACTTAAACAGGAAGGGCGTATTACGGCATTTATATAAAGATCCGGATTAACAACCCTGAGATACTTGAAACAGGAAGGGCGTATTACGGCATTAATATAAAGATCCGGATTAACAACCCTTGAGTAAACAGGAAGGGCGTATTACGGCATTTATATAAAGATCCGGATAACAACCCTTAGATACTTGAAAGAGAAGGGCGTATTACGGCATTAATATAAAGATCCGGATTAACAACCCTGAGATACTTGAAACAGGAAGGGCGTATTACGGCATTTATATAAAGATCCGGATTAACAACCCTGAGATACTTGAAACAGGAAGGGCGTATTACGGCATTAATATAAAGATCCGGATTAACAACCCTTAGATACTTGAAACAGGAAGGGCGTATTACGGCATTTATATAAAGATCCGGATTAACAACCCTTGAGTAAACAGGAAGGGCGTATTACGGCATTAATATAAAGATCCGGATTAACAACCCTTGAGTAAACAGGAAGGGCGTATTACGGCATTAATATAAAGATCCGGATTAACAACCCTTGAGTTACTTGATTATTGACCCCGAATGAGATAATGAGAAGAACAATAATTGAGGCTTTATAATTATGGGGTCCTGGTAGAGCAGGGCGTCCCAAGATATCACTTCACCCTAAACTAGTGACTATGGAACAGCCTACTCTGGAGCTAGGGTACGGCATTAAACAGATCCGGATTCTTCCCTACACTCGATAAGACTTACTACACGACTGCCACGTGTAATAACAGGTAAGCCTTATGACACTTGGAACCTAATATCCTACGTCTGTCACTCTTACTGTACGATAATACCAATATATGCACACACATATGAAGGGAACTTTAAACCACCGTAAAGCAATTGTGAACAGAAGTGACTGGGAGGAATAATTAACAAGGAGTAACAAGGGGGGAAGGAATATGGCACTTAAGGTCGGGTCCTGTCACGGTCGCCATTTGTTACGAGTTGGGGATTTAGAATATAGTTAAAAGTCTACCCAGATCCCAACAGGCAACAACAATAAAAAAACAAAGACAATCTGACTATAAAAGGGTAGACAAAGGATGAGAGTTTTTGTTGTGTATAATAAAGTACCATAAATTCCTTAACAAAATATTCAGCTTTCTATAATTTACCCTTAACCATACTTAACCTAAACATACGCAACATTGGCTTAACAGTATATACATATTTATACAACATACAACAATCGTGAAGCAAGGTGGAGGTGGGAGGCAATATAAGATTACAAAATACTCAAGTGCAGTGCTGAGATGGCTGACGAGTAAGGCTGAGTATTGAAGAAGATGGTAGGTAGTCACTGTGCCGTAGGTTTCCAGGATAGGTGATCCTAGTGTGGTCACTTCCCAGAGTGAACTGAACTCTCATTGAATTGGAGCTGATGAGGAAGACTTGGAGGAGGTGACGCAACAACCAGGAAATGGAGAAGGAAAACCCCGGAGTGGTAACTAAGACTAGTCATACTCGGGTTTCGTCCCTAGATGGCGTTGCTCGTGGTGCTGGGTAGGTAGATCAGGACAATAGATGGCGTGGTTCGTAGTGCTGGATAGGTAGATCATGACAATTGATGGCGTGTTCGTAACAATGTTATATATCCTCTTTTTGTTAGTTTTAGTCCAAGCATCCTACCTTCAGTGTCGTATGGGTATAGTTCCTGGTCGACTATTACTGGACTTGTTTTGATCTTGACTATTGGTATTATCTTGAATTTGTTCTTATTTGTCCTGATTTTCCATTTTTTCTCAAAATCATTTATAGTTTTTATCGCTCCTACCGTGTAGAGTGCCATAAATTGGGTTGATTTTCCTGGGTATGATACTATTTGAGTAATATCATCAGCAAACATTACATATTCGCTAAAGGGGGTAGGTTGAGGTGTGTCTGAGGTATAAATTGTATATAGTGTTGGAGAAAGGCATCCTCCTTGAGGTACTCCACTCTCAAGATTAAACATAGTTCCCATAAAGTTTCCAATTTGAATTTGTGCTCTCCTATCATCTAAATAGTTACAAAATATTCTTAGCAAGTGTTCGTTAAGTCCCAATTTTAATATTTTATATTTTAAGCCTAAATGCCAAACTTTATCAAAAGCCTTAGAAACGTCCCTTAAAATTATATTGGTCTGGTTCCCCTTGCTTTTTTCTATTGCAATTATTTCCGTTATTGTAGCTATTGCAGTTAGGGTATTTCTACTGGGCATAAATCCATGTTGTCTATTGTTAGTTTTCCCATGTTGTGTTAAATAGGTTATAAGTCTTGAATTTAAAATTTTTTCCAGTAGTTTCCCGGTAGTTTAATATTTCCTTATTGTCCTTATCCTCCTTGGGAATAAATATCATTTTAGCATATTTTAGTTTGTCTGGAAAGTAACCGGTTATTAAGCATGCGTTATAAATGTTTGATAGTGTTTTAAGATGTTTTCAGGTAGATTCATGATCATAATTCGTGTAATACCTGTGAGCCCGTGGGCTTTTTCCTTAAACTTCCTCAGACAGTGCATCATTTCTCCCATGGTTATTATTTGATTATTAGGTAGTAAGTTATAGTCTATATATTGCTTTGGGGTGATTCTATGTATTTGTCTTCCCATTTCGTCTTCTATCCTTTCTTCGTGTTCACTATCAAAATCTTCATTTTCCTCATCTGGTATTTTAAAAACTTTTACCCATTCCCTTTTGAATGCTGACTCTTGTTCATTTTCCTCGTGCAGTTTTGTTCCATTTTGGTCTTTAATGTATGGTGTTTTTTGCTTGTTGTGTCCCATCATCTTGTTTATGGAAGCCCAAAATGTTTTTGTGTCTTTAGTCTTGTCGGCCGCCATTATAATCTCATTCCATTTTTTATTGTTTGCTTCCTTACATGCGTCTCTTAATTTTATCTGTAGTGCTGTCTGCATCGTATATAGCCATCTGTTACTGCCGTGTCTTTCCATATACCTGTTTATTTCATTGTAATGGGTTAGGATTAATTTAACCTCTTCTGGTAGTCTGTTGTTGGGTAATGTTCTAAAGTGTGAAGTAGGAGTGTGTTTGGTTATAGATGTTTTTATTGCTGAGTGCAGTCTGTCCATTTCTGAGTCTATGTCTTCTGTTGTTTTCCCTTGTAGGTTAATCGAGTGGTGATTACCTAAGTCGTCTTTGAAGCTGTCCCAGTCTGTTTTACTCATTTTCAGTCTCTTTTTTATTGGTATCTGTATGGGGCTTGTTGACAGTCTTAGTATAATTGGCAGATGGTCACTGCCTGTGAGAGGTCCTTGTTTTATATGGTAATTGAAAAAGGCTTTGTTGTTGGTAAAATTTTGTCTGGTGTCGATTGTGTATTGATATTTCTCCAGGTTGGAAAGTTAGGACCTAGATGATTGATTTTCCCTAGGTTTATTAATTGATTAAGGGCGTTTCCCACGACGTTATTATTTGTATTGTCGAAAATCCTGTGTCTGGCGTTAAAGTCTCCTAAGATGTACATCGGATGACTGTTGTTAGCCAATTTTAATAGGTCTTCTATAGGTAAGTAGGGTCGTCTCGGTGGCAGATAAGTAGTAGCAATAATTACGTCTCCTTGAGTTGTATTTATTTTTATTGCTAGAAATTCATCCTGGAAGTCATCGATTAGTTTAAATTTTAAGTTTCTTTTAACCGCTATAGCTACTGCGTCATTTTTCTCGCCCGATTTATTTCTTTGGTTTACATAATAGTTAAAGAGTTTTATGTTGGTGTTGTCTGTCTCACCGTGACTGTTTATTAGTATAATGTCAGGGTCAATTTCTTGATATATATTACTTAGGTTAATTCTCTCGGTCTTCCAGTTTCTTACGTTGTGTTGTATTATTCTTAAAATTCTTACTGTTTGTCTGTTGTCCATTGTTTCTAATACTGTACTTGGATTGTGGCAGTTGGAGTGGAGACCTATCGTCCTGTTTCCCGCTTCTGACTCTTCTAAACTCTGACGGGTCTACTATTTTAAAGTCATTGGTCGTAATCTTTAGTTTGTCCATAGTAATTAGTGTCCAGACGTAATCTTCGCTTAGGGATTTTCCTTGATATGTCCACTTGTATATCCCTCCTTCACAGTTTTTTACTATTGTCCCTCCTGTTGGTCTCGATGTTGGGATTCCATGTTTTGTTGTGGTGATAACTTTTAATCCAATATCTTCAGCAGATTCAGGTTGTATATTGTGATCAGTTTCCATCTTATCTTCTCTCCTCCCTATCCTTTGTCTTGTAGTCTGTCCTTTTGTTATTTCTATCTTCTCTTTGTCACTTCTAGTCATTTGTCTGGGATCTCTATCAGTCGCTTGTGTTTCTTGTGTATCAGCTGTTGCTCCTTGCTCAAACCTTTGTTTGTCTAGCTGTAGTCTTTCTTTCAGTTCGCTTGAGTATGTTGTCTGAAATAATTTTTCGGATTCTGGATTCTCTGGGAATATCATCTCCGGTATGTTATTCAATTTAAACATTTTCCTTAACTCCTCATTGTATGATCCGGGTGCAATGATATTGTGCAGATGTGCATGGATCATACTAATCATTACCTTGTCATGTATTGGTTCACTTAAGTTTAATATGGTGGATTCTGGTCTGTGAGCCTCTTGGACGGCTCTCTTGGCTATTTCGACGTATGTCGTATCCTTCTTGTCTTGTTCCTTTTTCCTTGTTTCTTGTTCCTTGTACTTTATCATGTGTTTTTTTATTGGGCATGCCATTGCTAACGTCCTGTGTCCTATATATGCATTCCCGTTTCTCTTACAGTTGAGACAGCCAACATGTGTGTTCTTACATTCAGTGTAGGTATGGTCGTCGCCTGCACAATCTGAGCAGTACTTTTTCTCTTTTTCTGGACAGTCTCTCGTTGTGTGTTCTTCATATTTGTAACGGGAAAAGCAAGTTTGCAGACTGATGAATGTTTCCTTCTTTATTTGATGAGGTGTTACTGACATGTTAAATATTAGAAAGCCCTGTTGTAATACTTTTTCAACCATTGAAACTTCTTCGAAGGTAATCTCGAAAACATAAGTGTAGTCTTTTATCTTGATAACTTCCTCGATCTTCATCCAACTGTTTTGGCGTTCCAGTTCATCTTTCAGATCTTCAGATGTCTTCCTCCCGATCTCTTGGTCGACTTGGCGAACGAAAACTGATCTTTTTGCTTTTTGTTCTGGTGGCATGACAACAACAAGTCCTTCATTGTAAAATACATCTCTGGCTTCTTTTGAGAGGATTTTGTCTGAGTCAAAGTCATCTTTACAGATTACTTTGAAACCTTCGTTGGTGCTAAATATTCTTGTTAATGGGACTTGTAATTTGTTATAAGTGATTTCTGCCACTTTTCCTCTTCCAATAGAGTGTCCCTTATCTCTATGTTTAATCCTAATGCTTGTAGTCATCTTCCCTGATTACATCCCAATCCTACCTATAACACAGGGCTCCTGCCTGGGAACAGTGACCCCCCCCCTCTTGGAGGGGCGTCGGGCTCGTAGGGTTCTGCGCCCAGGTTACCTGTGACTATAAGTTATGTCTAAATAAGTTGCCACCTACCGGTGACCCCCGGACAAGGGGTGCCCTGCACTATCACAGGTTCCCTTGCCGGATCGACCGTATCGCTAAGTCCTGCCTCCCGTTCAAGGAACGGAGTGCATGAGGGGGATGAAAAAAGGAAAGAAGAGGACTTAGAGAGAAGAGACAGTCTCCCTACCACGCCACGTTCGGTTAGCCATTCAGAGCACCGCAGTAAACGTGCATGTATCACGCCACCGTGGGGCACCGCTGATTGGCCAATCCAGGACGTAGACGCACGGGGAGTCGTCAAAATTTAGGGGAGCCCAAAAATATGTTTTTCAGAAGTTTGAATGTTGTACAATCTGAGATAGTAATTGCACAGTCGCTATGTTGGGTAAGGTCAATCACTAGGATTGAGTGTCCTATCACAACGAAGTTGCAAACTGCTCAAACATGCAGCAGAAAAGGCAAGTCTTCACAGCCCTGGTTTTTTTTTTTTTTTTTTTTTTTTTTTTTGATTACTGGCCACTTCGCCGTTAGGCTATTTCGGCCGAAGCTGTTTGTTTGCAGAGTCATTTTCCTTGGACTTCTTCCTTTTGTTGTTTTTTCTTTTACTTTTCAATTTCCATTCTTCTTCTTGGTCTTGTTCTGGTATATTCTCGTAAACGTCTATAAACGGTGTTAATGTTAACGTTAATATAGCGTTTTTTTTCGTTCTTGTTTAATTTTGGCTTCTTTTTTTCTGTGGTCTTCTTGGGGGTCTTGATTTATCTTTTTTTGTGGTTTTGTTCGGGTCTTGATTCCTCTTTTCTTCAGTTTTCACTACAAGGAGAGCCTCCTTGTAGCTTAGTTTTCCTTACTTCGCAGCTTAGCCACCCTACACTCCTCCCTCCACTTGGGACACTCCCGGTCGGAGGAGGAGTGAGGGCCACCACAAGCTGCGCATTTCTTGGCGGCCGCCGAGCAGTTGGTGTCCTGGTGCCCGGGTGTCCCGCAACTGCAACAGACCTCCCGAGCACGACACTTCCGCGCCAGATGGCCGTACCTCTGGCATTTGTAACATCTTGTTGGTCTTCTTTCATACGGTCTTACTGGGATCTTCTCCCATCCCAGCAAAACGGTGCTTGGTAGCTTCTTGGGGTAGCCAACCAGTGCAGTTGCACTGGTCAGGTTCCGTACTATTGAGAGCTGGTCTCCGATCAGCTCGGCGAGTTCTTCTTTTTCAAGATGTTCAATCTCGGTGTGGGAGATGACTCCCAACACCAAGTTATCCTCTGTGCGGGCTTCCACTAGTATCTGGATCCCGTTAATTTCTGTTATGTTGGCTATTTGCTGGGCCTCTCCCCATTCCGCGAAGGTGACGATAAGGCCACCACTGTCTCTGTGGACGACCCTTGTTACCCCCGTGATTCCTGAGGAGTCAAAACACTTCCTCAGGACAAGGAGGTTTAGTTGCTTGCGCGAAGGGCATTTGACTGGGTACAGTCTTACGACCTTCGCCTGGTTACAGGTGAACATTGTCAGGTTCACGTAGTACCTCGGGAGCAGAAAGATATTACCTCGCCGAGGTGCAGTTCTCCAGTGTAAACGGGTTAGGATAGTATTGGGGATTGCTGGCCACTTCGCCGTTAGGCTATTTCGGGCGAAGCTGATTGGTTGGACTTCTTCCTTTTCTTGTTTCTTCTT